>NC_072731.1:109678307-109863285 GCF_026930045.1 Uloborus diversus
GATCACTAGATGGCGACAGCAAAAGTCATCTTCATCAGCAGAGCGTCGAAGTTGCTGGAGAGAAGCTACAATAGTGGAAACTTGAGCTCGCTTGGCGGGAGAAGGGGTAGAGTGAAAGACTAGATTTGTAAGATTATCGCTGTTTCGCTGGCGTTACGATTTTTGCTGATGCACTGTGCGATCGCTGATCTCATTGGATGCAACCAGTGATGCAATAGCTGCGCTTTTTGGGAGGATGGCAGTTTTGTTTTTCTCTTGAAAGGAAATAATTGATGCAATTGAAACTTAAATGATGTATTGTTGTGTTGTGTACCGTATCCTGTTGTAAAACCATAAAGGGTGGACTTGACACTTATATTTTATGTGAAATATGTTACAGTAGTTAGCAGTACAAGTACTTATATTAAATTAAAAAAATAAAATAATCGCGACCTCGATTACCTCAACTCATTTTAAGATGAATCTCGCGGGGAAAAGCGCGCATCTTAAATTCAAATATTTTTTACAAGAAATGAGAAAACAAGCAAAAAGAAAGATAATCATAACTACTGAGTTTTGCTAGTCGTAAAAGCAGAATCATGAGAGAAAATTGAAAATTCCTTACTAAAATCAATTACAAGTGTTTTGTTTGTTAACTCATAAGAATTGACAGTAGATAAGAATTTTTAAATGATCAAGCTTTCTACTATTGTGTGACAGTAATGAAATCGTTACCAATCGCATAAATAAAGGCTTACAATTGTTCTTAAAACTTACTTCAGAAAGGTTATTTATACCTTCAGTTCAATATGAATCAAAAGCCCCAAACGAATTCTTTTGTAAGCAGGAAAAATGTGTTCTTTCGATTACTATCAACGGGTCAGTCCGAACACATATAAAATAGAATACTTTTTATTTTTTTTTGAGCAATCACGAATTGCGTACTATTCTCACTTATTTCCCAAGTTTGATGTTGCTCTGATTTTTCAGATTACCATGACGATGGTTGTTTTTAGTACTTATTTAAGAGCGAAATTTTCGCCTTCATAGTTACAAATCATTACCATGACGACGGTTGTCATTAGTATTTATTTAGAGAGCAAAATTGTCGTCATCATAGTTAGAAATCGTCAGCGGACGCCCAACTCAGTCAGACTTTACATTTAAAAAAGAAGGTTTTTCTGGGTAAAATTACGTTTTTTCAGGCGAAAACACCTGTATGGATGAATTTAAACAGTAAAACTTTATCTGAATTCAAAATTTCCCGATTACTCATTTCCATCAGTTAACACTGATAAGAAATAAAAAAATACATAACGTAATACGCTGTAAATAATCTTTATGATAAATGTACTGGTGGACATCGGCCATAAAATCACAATCTTAATTACTGCATCCTTATCGCTATTTTATTTTTCATGGATATGCCTCGTATAATCTATTCTGGAAAATCATGAGTCATTCTTGGACGGGTGCAGATTTCTTTGCCATTTACATTATATTTCATCTCTAGAAACATGAACTTCAACGAGTAGGGTCCTATCGCAATTCGTGTGTGCGAAAAACTCAAGATGTCAAAATTCGAATGATTTTTTTTTTCTCTAAATAACAGAGAACAGCACGGAAAAGGAAACGTAACTAAACTTCCACGTGTTGCTACCCCCAAAAGTAGGATCAAGGGAAAATTTTAAATCTTTTTCAAAGCCTTTCTTGCTGAAATAAATGAGAAGTATTTTGTTTATTTAACAGAAACTGGCCCGAACAGATAAAACTTTTAAATCAGTGATCTTTCCCTCGTCACCAATCGCATACATGAATAAAAGCTTAGGATTAAAATGGATAAGGCTTATGAATGAAAAGACATCCGAAAAAAGCTTTTGTTGAATGTCTTTTCATCCATAAGCCCATTTCTTTTGCATTGATGAAGGCGTTCCTTGTAACACCGAAACACGTGTCTGCAGTAATCTGTAATTTGTGCTTTCTGATGTTGTTACTTCTTACTTTACTTTTCAGCACAAAGATATTTATTTATCTTATGTTATACCATGCACTACATTTTCATGATTTTCAAAAACTGTTGGATTGATCAATGTGGTATATTTTCGTGCATTTCACCTTTTTACTATTTAAAAAAAAAAGGTTTCAGAGGCACTTTTAGATAATGTTTTGACTCACATAAATGATATTAGCATGTTTTATTTCTAGAAAAGAATGTATAAGAAAATTTTAAAATAACGATTATCAGGCCCGTCTTAAATGTGCTTATTTACTTTACACAAGAGTTTGTTTTCTACTAGCATTCTTAAATATTACCCTGCGCCCTGCATTAGCTTATAGATAAATCCCTTCCGTTACCGTATTTTTTTGTCCTTCCGTTGCCATTAAAAACCATATAAATTAAATATCTACTAAAATTAAAAAAAAAAAAACATTAGTTTCTATATCCCATAGGTTCTTGGTGAACTAATTGAGATGTAGTATTTCAGTAACGGAAGGACATCAAATTGTCACTTTAGTTATGGACCTATTTCATGGTTGAAATAAAGAAATTTGAAAAAACTTACCAAAAAGTTTATCTATACATTCAAAACACAAAAGTTAACCTAAATATTATATGCTGATAATAAGTTTATTTGAAAAACAGATGTAACAAAGCAGAGATTTTTTGCTGCGTAAAAACATAAACAGAAAACTTGATTTTGCACTTGATTTTCTGAAAGTCATCAAACTATTTAAGAAAAACAGGTTAAGATTCAAGAAATTCAATTATTTCTGATGGGAATAGTATATGGCAAGTGGCAGATTATTAATTTTTAAAATTCAAGTGTCAATCTCCTTTTTCTTGGAATTCACCTTTAGTAATTAACAGCTGAAAAAAGTAGAATAAAGTAGAGTCCTGAGTTCACCAAATCAGGTAACGGTTTTATTTTTTTATTTATTTTTTTTTTTTTTACGTTTGTCATTTTCCCACGCTGTATTCATAAGAAAAGGATAATAAAATAATGCATGAAAAGTGAATAATCGTCATTAATTCCTTGTTTAAGAATATTTGTGTGCTTAAATTCAGAAATTTATTACGCCTGGGTCGTGGCTATTGAAATCAAATTGCAGCAATTCCCTCACTGTCATCCCCTCACTAATATATACAATGGGGGAATGATTCGGAAATATTAATTCTGAAACATCACTCTGAATTTCAAATACATTTCTTTTACCACGTATTTTCTAATTCTAAGCGAATTCTTTTCATGTTTTGTTTTGTTTTCATAATTATTTTACGATAACCACAATTTGCTGATTTGCAACAACTGTATTTTTTTAATGAAAAACATACTTCTTTTTGATAACACTGCGCGATAAAAAAAATAATAAAAAAAGAAAAGAAATGAAAATGCCTCTTCAAAAATGCTTTTGACATCATTCTTGCTGGCCCATGCGTAAAAATGAGCTCCTGAATCCAAATATGACCACTGTCCCCCTCCCCTCACTTAAAATTTTTCGAAGTAGTCCCCTAATTAGTTTTCAGTATTTAGACAGTTAAATATCCTTTTTTTTTTGGAGGGGAAGAGAGCATTCATCTGAGGTGCAAGAGAGGTAAAACGTTCAAAAGCATGAACATTTGTGGTAAGGACCCCTCCTTACCCTCCATGAGGGAGTACCCCCCTTCCCCCATCCTATACTCACTAATGGGGGTACTACAAAACTACTACTATGGGGGCGATGCATTACCCCAGAAATTTAAATATACATTAATTATTATACGAAAGGTTCATTACTGAGGATCTCGCTACTGATATTTATTTTTTACTTTTTAGTTCATACAGCTACAAAAGCGCATTTTTTTAAATTTTATTTTGTATTTTTTCATTTTATGTTTGCGTACACATTTTCATTAACTTCTTTCTTCAACTTTGTATAATAAAATAATGGATTGGGATATAGGCTTAAAATGTGCCTTTAATTTTAACCATTTTCGTACTTTTCTCAAGGAAAATCTGCTGAATACTTCGGAAAGAAAACCTAAAACTTCCTTGTAGAAAAGAGATAAAGAGAGAAACATACAAAAACAATACTGTGAATGTAAAAAGACTTGGTTTCGTTTTACTTTAATTTTCGCGAGCTCATTATTATCGCGAAAATTTAAGTCACACGAAATATTTAAACTTTCTATTCTATTCACATAAAATTCACTAAATTTTTTATCTCGCAAAGTCTCCGATACGTTCATTTTCGCAAAAATTACAACTCGTGCAAGTGCTTTTACAGTAGGTAAATGGTTAATAAATTGAAATAAATCTGCATTTGTTTATGAAGTACTGTATTAAATAATCCTACGTTCTCGACGAAAAAATACTAACATTTTTCATAATACAATTAAAATTTTAATCAACAAATTATCTGTTTATTCTTACTCTTATTAAGCGAAACAAACTAAAAACGAAGGGAAAGAAAAACATATCTCCGAGCGATGGAAGTTCCCTCCCTCTCCTTCTACGTCAGTTCACATCGCCCCGAGTCTTGGCAAAAAATAGTTGCCGAAAAGTAGCCAAATTTTCATTCTTATACTAAATAAAAGTAAAGAATTATTCTGTTTAATGATGTATATATTCAGCAGACCGACAACGTGATGTAGTTAAAAACCGGTCATTTGATAACAAAAAGCAAATGGGTTATTTTTAAATATTTTTTAAAGCTCGCGAGAGTCCTCGTAGACTCCAATGCTAAGACCATTTCCTAAGCCTAATGAGGGGAACATTGGCGAGATTCGAAGGTTACACTCTACCCCAATCCGATTCGACCCGATCCGCACTCCAGGGGTGTTACGATTTTTGCTGATGCACTGGAGGGCGTGTTAACGAGGATGCGATCGCTGATCTCATTGGATGCAACCAGTTATGTAATAGCTGCGCTTTTTGGGAAGAATGGCAGTTTTGCTTTTCTCTTGAAAGGAAATAATTGATGCAAATGAAACTTAAATGAAGTATTGTTGTGTTGTGTACCGTATGCTGTTGTAAAACCATAAAGGGTGGACTTGACACTTATGTTTTACGTGAAATATATTACAGTAGTTAGTAGTACAAGAACTTATATTAAATTAAAAAATTAAAATAATCGCGACCTCGATTGCCTTAGCTCATTTTCAGATGAATCTCGCGGGAAAAAGCGCGCATTAAATTCAAATTTTTTTTATAAGAAATGAAAAAACAAGCAAAAAAGAAAGATAATCACAACTACTGAGTTTTGCTAGTCGTAAAAGCAGGATCATGAGAGAAAATTGAAAATCCCTTACTAAAACCAATTACAAGTGTTTTGTTTGTTAACTCAAAAGAATTGACAGTAGATAGGAATTTTAAATGATTAAGCTTTCTACTATTGTGTGCCAATAATGAAATCGTTACTAATTGCGTAAATAAAGGTTTAGAATTGTTCTTGAAACTTACATGAGAAAGGTTATTTATAACTTCAGTTCAATATGAATCTAAAGTCCCAAACGAATGTTTTCATAAGCAGGCAAAATGTGTTCCTTCGATTGCTATCAACGGGTCAGTCCAAACACATAAAATAAAATACTTTTTTTTTTGAGCAATCACGAATTGCGTACTATTCTCACTTTCCCAAGTTTGATGTTGCTCTGATTTTTCAGATTTCCATGACAATGGTTGTTTTTAGTACTTATTTAGGAGGGAAAATTTCGCCTTCATAGTTACAAACCATGTGCGGTTTGATTTTATTTATATTTTTTTCAGGGCTGTTTTTTTTAGCAATAACGAATTATATACTATTCTCGCTTCACCAAAAAGGATGTTACTCTCCTTTAACAGACTACCATGACGATGGTTGTTTTTAGTATTTATTTAGAGAGCGAAATTTTCGTCATCATAGTTACAAATCGTCGGCGGATTGGTTTTATTATTATAATTATTATTATTATTTTTTTTTTTTCAGGGCCTAACTCAAGCAGACTTAACATTTAAAAAAGAAGGTTTTTTGGGAAAAAATTGCGTTTTTTCAGGCGAAAACACCTGTATGGATGAATTTAAACAATAAAACTATCTAAATTCAAAATTTCCCGATTACTCATTCCCATCAGTTAACACTGATAAGAAATAAAAATACATAACGTAATACGCTGTAAATAATCTTTATGATAAATGTACTGGTGAATATCGGCCATAAAATCACAATCTTAATTACTGCATCCATGTCACTATTTTATTTTTCATGGGGATGCCCCCCCCCCCAAAAAAAAAGGTTAAATAACAGGCTAAAGCATCAGTCTGTAAAGTTAATGTAACAGTTATAGACACAATGCAGATATTTTAGTTCGATGGGGTCAAATTATGATGACATAGTCATTTCCTTTGCATCAGGTTTGAAAGCAACCTTTTATTTAAATATTGTTCACAGACAGTAGCGTAACTAGGGGTTGGCAGGAGTGGCTCTCGCCAGGGGCGCAGCAGACAGAGGGGCGGCATGTCGGCTGATTAAACAAAAAAATTTTAAGAGTTTTTTTTTTTTAAATCATATAAATTGAAAAATGCTTTAAAAAATTGCAAAAAAAATCTCAAGAAAAAGAGCTAGAAGGGGTTCATATATATTTACACACATACATAACATCTACTGAGTTGGAACATTGAGCATCGTTGAAAACAATTCTAAAAAAGAAAATAAGAAAAAAAAACTTTTTTTTTGAGGACACAATGAGTTGCAATGTGGGCGACTGGGGTTTGGGGGGGGGGGGCGTAATTTCTTTAGTTCGCCAGGGGAGCTATACCCCATAGTTACGCTACTGTTCACAGAATGTCGAATTGATTTTTCAAAACTTTTACCAGGCTGGAATTAGCCTAAACATAAAAGAAATTTTTGCTGTCTCATTCTTCTTCCTGTCTCACTTTGCCTAATTCTCTTTTATACTTTCTACGTCTCATGTTCTTTTTTTCCCCCCTTTTTGCGTGGCAAATATATAGCTGCTTTTTTTTTTCTTCCCTTCACTCCTAAATTTAGCATTTCTCACTCCAAAATAATTTTTTTTTACTCCAATGCGGAAATTTTACTACTCAAACATTATTTTCTGCCCTACAAAATACATTTCTTTGCTTTAAAATCATCTCTTCTTTGTTTCATTTTCCGCAGTTTTTAAAAATTCAAAAAATTTTCTTTCTACATATTTTGCTCATGCAATCAAAGTCAACAAGAAGTGTATATTTGACTTACTATAGAATACTTGTATCATTTCATTATTATCATTTGTATTGTTTTGTGTATACAAGAAATGGTTTCATGAATTTTATATTTCGATTTTTGAATTCGTTGATTTATTACACTTGTTTTATTTATAGTACGAACAGGAACTGAAATACACATTTTTTTTTTACAAATGTATTGAGTTGAAATTTTATTCTTTCTTTCATCTTCATTTTTAGGAACAATTGGAAGTAATTGTACTATTATACATAGCATACAAGAACATGGACTTGATTGAAATAATAAGTTTCAATTCAGTCACAAACCTATTTTAGAAATATAAAAAAATATTTCACAAACAAAAATCCCCCATACGTGCAAGGGCGGACACAGAAATAATTTTTGGGAGGGGCACCGAAAGGTAACCCCCCCCCCCCCCCCCCCCCGATAAAATTAAAAAATAAAATAACCAATATCATGGGTTTTTTAATAATGTTTTCAAAATGCCGTAAGTCAATAAATCTTCTTTAAAGAGCAGAAATATTGTACAGTAAATTATTTCTAATCTGGACACTTATGGAATGGAACAAAAATATTCTGATTGGGGGGGGGGGGTGCACCATAAAGGGGGATTAGATAAAACAATGTCGTCGCAAAAGCAACAGCAGGATATCTTACTATATGGATTCGCCATCAAAATGTGTTCAGAATATCGGGGGTGTTCACATTACGGAGTGTTCAAAGAGAAAGTCAATATTAATTTCTTCCAATGTGGTCGCAAAATCTTTTTTTTTTTTTTTTTAATTTTATACCTATAAACTGTTTAACCTTATATAATTTCACCATAATTGTATAAAAATACACGGTATTACTTAGAAACATTTTCATAATGATTAAACCAAGAGGATATTAATACATAATTTGTACTTTTTTCTATCAACGAAGAATGAATGAATAAACGATTTAAAATAATTAATAATAAAGTTGGGAATTTAGACATATTTTTTTTTCCAACTATTTCTTTACATTGCAAAAGAAATAGTTCTCAAAAAGATGAAAATATAATGCGATACGTCACAAATCTGTAAAAAAAAAACTGGGAATTGTGTAAAAGGAAAATTGATAAGTTCTTTTCTTCAATAAATTCTTTTCTAACGATCAAAAAAAAAAAAAATCTGTGATTCAAAAATTAGTATGTACCTCATAATTATAGCTAAAAGCCAAATTAAGAGTTTTTTTTTAAAATGTTTTTGAAAAAAAAATATTTTTAAATAAATATTATGAAGACAACACAATACTTACAAAATATCTGCTGAATATTTGAGAAAGAAAACCTAAAACTTCCCTGCAGAAAAGAGATAAACATACAAAAACAATATTGTGAATGTGAAAACCCTTGTTTTTGTTTTACTTTAATTTTCGCTAGCTCATCATTATCGCGAAAATTTAAGCCACGCGAAATATTTAAACTTTCTGTTCTATTCACATACAATTCACTAAATTTTTTATCTCGCAAAGTCACCGATACGTTCATTTTCGCAAAAATTACGACTCGTGTAACTGTTTTTACAGAAGGTAAATGGTTAATAAATTGAAATAAATCTGCATTTGTTTAAAAAGTACTGTGGTATTGTGTTAAATAATCCTACATTCTCGATGAAAAATACAAAAATTTTTAATTATACAATTAAAATTTGAATTAACAAATTATCTGTTAATTCTTACTCTTATTAAGCGAAACAAACAAAAAACGAAGGAAAAGAAAAACATATCTCCGAGCGATCCGAGCGATGAAAGTTCCCTCTCTCTCCTTCTACGTCATCTCACGTCATCCCGAGTCTTGGCAATGGTTGCCGAAAAGGAGCCAAATTTTTATTCTTTTACTAAATAAAAGTAAAGAATTGTTTTGTTTAATGATGTATATTATTCAGCAGACCGACAACGTGATGTGGTTAAAAACCGGTCATTTGATAACAAAAAGCAAATGGGTTATTTTTAAATATTTTTTAAAGCTTGCGAGCTTCCTCGTAGACTCCAATGCTAAGACCATCTCTTAAGTTTAAATTAATGAAGAGGAAATGAAAACATTCCTAGTATAAGAAATATTTGATAAAGATTCTGCAGGATTAACTTTAGAAGAATTAGCGTAGAACACGTTTTCGCTTATAATGGGGTCGTTTCCAAAATTTTAAAAGTATTTAATTGGCATTTTTTTCACAAGTGCCAAAAAACTCTTTGAGCAAAGTTTAGAGTCAATTTATGTAAAATTTGAAACATTAGCCATAGGTATGTCAATTGATTATGTTTCTATGACAAAAAAAGGCTTATTCTCCAGGTAGTTTCATATATCTGCTGATTCTTGGCGCAAGCAATTAATGACCTTAAAAGTCACGGAATTTTGTGATTTCTGCAATTTCAGGGTCAAATATTTCGGTGCGCCAAATGTCAGCCACACAAATCTTTTTTTATTGGATACTACTCTATATGGTATGTATTTACTGAAATATGTACTCTGTGGCTCACTGTTGGCGCAAGAAGATTTCGACGGTCAAAGTTGCAGAAAAAAAACTTTTTTACGTTCAACTTTGACACTTTGAGTGACCCCTGACCTTTGCGACAGGAGTCCACAACACTAGTTATGTACTAACAGGTATCGAGGATGTAGTAGAACAAAAAACAATTAGTTGTAAAACAATTAATTGTTAAACAATGTATAAACAAATAACAACAACATGCCAGTGCAACGGTTCACTCTTAAAGTAAAATGTATTGGCCTATGTAAATCGGTATGTTTTTCTTGAAAAAACGAACTACGTCCAACTTTGACCTCCAAAAACTTTAAGTCAATTTTTTTTTTTTTTTTTTTTTTTTGCGGAAAAAAAAAAAAACACGTGTTTAGTAGTTTTAAATAAGGGTTCAGCGAAATCAAAATTGTCAGCTACCCAGCCTGCCTCATCCTTAAAAAAAACTGACTCTTAATTTTAAAGTGCAAATTTTCGAAAGGGCGGGGGGCTCTGCAAAACTGTGAGAGGGAGTGCCATCACTCTTGGGATGAGCATTAATAGCAAAAGTGTCCTGCGTAGAACCACCATAGGTAATTTTGTTAAATAAATGGTTCAATATTTTTTTTTTAAATGGTACCTAAAGCAAGGGTGCCAACCCTGGTGGGGGGGGGATTGATAGCTCATGGTGGAGATTACACAATTGACGTTTTTATAGAAGACGTTAGAAAATGATTTTAGTCTCATTAATAGAAAATGGCACTACTGGAGGGATGTCCCGTAAAATGGGGGGAGGGGAGGAGGGAATTTGCGCTATCACCTTTGGGAAACATCCATAGATTTTCT
Organism: Uloborus diversus; assembly: GCF_026930045.1. Classification (NCBI taxonomy): domain Eukaryota; kingdom Metazoa; phylum Arthropoda; class Arachnida; order Araneae; family Uloboridae; genus Uloborus; species Uloborus diversus. The sequence continues at coordinate 109,688,819 of NC_072731.1, forward strand.
TTCTGCACATTAGTTTTTGTAATGTAGAAAAGCAGTCGTCCTGTCTTGATAAGTAAATATTTCAGCAATTTAACTCTAATAATTATTACTCAAGAACGGGGGGGGGGAGTTTGTTTGTGCCATTCATATTTTTACAAAGGGGCCTCCAAAAAGATAAAAGTTTCATTTTTGGGGGATAGATTTTTTGGGGGCTTAGGTACTTCCTAAAATTTGGGGATATGGATGTGTTGCGCTTTTGCTCTTGGGGGGGGGGTGGGGGTGGATGCATAGCTAAACCATCTGCATAAACATCTGTAATTTTCAAAATCTATCGGCCATCTTGAAAGTAAATATTCCAGCATTTAATTTTAATAACTATAGCTAAAGCTAAATCAGGGATGTCGAAAGGGGGGGGGGTCAGGATACCGACTAATAAACCATCAAAATTTTTAGAGGTATTTAAAAAATATTTCAGTCTCATTGGGGAATTTTTTTGCGGTGGAGCTTCGTAAAATTTGGGGGGGGGGGGGGGGGGAGTGCTCAGTCACTCTTGGTGGGGGGAGGGGAGGATCACCCATAACTAGAGATGTAAAATTTCCGGAAATTTTGAAATGGTGGAAAAAAACCGGTTTTTTACCGTTTTTTTTTTCGGGAAAAATGGGAAAAAATGGAAAAATTGATTGTTTTATGAATAAAAATAGGATATCCTAATCGCTCTGTGTTTCTTGGAACATATAAAGGGTTAAGCATTAAAAACTATATGCAATCCACACACCTTCACTTTCTGCTTGACAGAATCACACATAAAATAAAGTTTAATATAGAAAAAATACTTTTTGTTTTATAACTGAGAGCTTTCTTGGTCAAACACCAGAAATAAGTCAAGTCGTTATTCAACCAATAATATTGAGTGATATGTGTCTAATCATAACAATTACATTTCCTATTTTAGATCGCCTTTGAAATTTGAAATAATAATTGTAATTTTTGACTTTCAAACATGATTGATATTGTTTGAAAGAAAAATAAGTATTATTTCAACTTCCTTACAATGTAATTTTACTGTCTGAAAATGAAAGCTATTGAGTTTTGATTTTTTCCAATCCAGTCTAAGTCCAAATCAAAACAAAATGGTTTTTCTTTTCCTTTCCAACAGAAACCCCAAACCAAAACTTCGTAATGATTTCTAAAGCTGAACCAGATCTTAAACTAGAGTTTCAGTTTATTCATACGGTCGTGCAAAGCACAGTAAAAGAAGTACCTACACTTTTGGACAAAACTGGTTTATTGTAGCCAAGATTTTCTCTGTTTCGCATTTTACTCAATAAATAAAATGTTTTTGTGTCATTGTGCATCAGGAACTATTTTTTAATAAATATAGAAAAAAATACAAGGTACCTAATGATTTTGCCAATGAAGATTTATCTGTTTTTCTCATTTGCTAAGTACTATGGTCAAATAGTGTAGTTGGACAAGTAGATAACGCGTAGTTTAAAAATTCTCGAGCATCTTGAGCGTTATTGTCTAAGGCAGCGTTTCTTAATTCTTTTTTGATAGAACCATTTTTTAATGCTCCCTTTTTCGTGGAACCCCTGATTTTTCGTCACCAACTTTAAGTGGCGTAGCCGGGATTCTGATTCGGGGGGGGGGGGGCGGGAGGCAGATTTAAACCTCAAACAAACTATCACATCAACTATTTGTATTCGTCATTAAATATCTAATTAAATATATTTCATTAACGATCATGATAATTATTGATAACTGCTAGTTATTATTTGTTATCGTAAAATACCAATAAATACACTCCTATTTGTATTTTTTAAAAGGGCAAATAACCTCAGAATTAATGAATGAGTCTTTGATTTAAGACATTTTTAATAAGGAAAAGAAACACTCATGTTTTTTACCTGTAAGCGATAGTATTAATACTTCATTTAAATTTACACAGAAAAAGTTTTTAATCCTTAGAAATAAAAATGTCTTTAATTTTCAAGAATTTTTTTTGTTATTTATAAATTATGGACTTAGATGTTACTATGTATAAACGTCAGAAAGAGTTAGAACATTTAGATGCCCTTGACCATACTGCTCTTTAAATTGGTCCTTACTAGTTAAATGTTTAAATTGCCCTCTAAAATGCTGTCAGAGATACAGAGTGATTAACTGGAATCAAGAGCAGTATATATGAAATTGACGACAAAAATCGTAATTTTTGGTGTCCACTTCCAATATCTTTTTCAATATTGAAATCACTTTTAAAATATCTTTGGTGATATTAGAAGATTAGAAATTTCTCACGGAAAGTTTTCGAAATAGAAGTTTTTGAAGCGCAATTTTAGCCTATCTTTGAAGACATTTGGTTAGAAGGCAGAAAGAGGTGTTTTGGGATTGATCTTGGAAAAATTGTGAAGTTGAAATCTTGAAGGCACGATTTCAGGCCATTTTTGATAGTCTAAAATTTGCATTCTTTTAAGCAACAAATAAAATTATTCCTATAGTGACTAACCCTGATGGGTAATAATGATCAGATTAGTATACGAAAGTAAAAGTAAATTTATTTTTAATTTTCAAAAAGGGTTAGTTGTATCGATTTTTGAAGAACAAATTTGAAGGTTAGAAAAAGAAAACCTGCAAGTCTCATGGAACCCCTGAGAGAGCTCCGTGGAACCCAGGGGTTCCGCGGAGCACAATTTAAGCTTTCCTAAGGAGATGCATGCTAGCATCCTCTGTGTTAAAAGATGTGAATTTACGTAATGATTCCTGTGGCTGCATCAGCAATGATAATCCCTTTTCAGTACTCGCGTTAATCATCGTTACTGCTTATATAACTGCAATATAAAGCCTTTGCCGGTGAGTTTATCTTGGATATTTCTTCTAATGACATCAGAATTTTCGGCTGTAACTTTGTTTTTGCTATCCATCATTCCGTTAAAAATGTTCCATAAACCGCTTGAAAGAATAGCAAATGGATTATGGTCTTTGAAAAATTGCAATAGTACTTGCGGTGCTAACACAAGTTCATGCAAGCCTAATTGTTTTACCATCTTCTACCTCTTTCCTGGAAAAAAACATTTCGCTTCAAAAATCTGATTTTCTTTTTCAGTGTAAAATTTAGTTTTATTTGACGCCACCCATGATTTTTTTTAAGTTTTGGAAATGTTTCATGATTTTCCAAGATGGCTGCCGAAAAAAAAAACACTTTTTTTGCGGTAGCACGGGAGTGTATTTTTACCATGTTCACTTCACTTTAAAAATCTCATGCTATATTCTCTTTCAGTTTAAAATTTCCTTTCATTTGATACTACACATGATTTTTTTTTTATTTTTAAATTTGTTTCATGACTTTTCTAGATGGCGGCTAAAAAAATACCATTTTTCACGATAGAACGGGAGAATAGTTTTAGTATGTTCACTTCTCTTTTAATATCTCATATTTTGTTCCTTTTCAGCTGGAAATTTTCTCTCATTTGATTCCACAAAATTTTTTTTAACTTAAAAAATTTTCTGTGATTTTTCAAAATGGCGGCCAAAAAACATATTTGTCTCAACAGTACGGATGTATATTTTTAGTATGTTCATTAGGAGCTTGTTACCTACCATTTTCCACAAGAATAATTTCTGTTGCAATTTGTTTGACCACAAATTCTTTTTCTAATGGAATAGAAGCATACTTGGAAAATTTTTGAAATGTAAACATAGGCTGAGGGGGAGAACTTTGAAATCAATTAGAAAATTTTCGCTTGCGTTTGTGAGTCAAGTACTTTTTTTTCCACCAAAGGCATTGCATTTTATCTTAAATCGCAAAGAGGGCGCACCTGCCCTCGGGCAGGTGAGCAGGCGGGCCAGTCCAAGCTTGGTGTGAAGGATGACGGGCGATTCATTCACTTTTCTACCTGGTTATACTTCCTAATAACCGTCCGTTCGAAAGTTGATTCAACTTAGTTGGAGAAGAAGTCTTTAATGTTCCAAAATGTAACTTATAAGGTCTCCTTCACACGACAAATTAGTTGAAACTACTTTCGAAGGAGTGGGACGGTTATGAAGAATTGTAACCAAAAGAAAAGTCATGAAATCGCCTCTCATCCCTTACACGACAGTAAACAGTACATGGTGTACCTGGCACAGCAAAGACAGTTAAATGTCATGTGAAGGATGACTGGCGGGTCCTTCATTTTTCTACCTCGTTACACTTCCTAATAACGCCCCCCCCCCCCGTTCGAAAGTTGATTCAACTAAGCTGCCTCGTGTGAAGGAAGCCCAAACAGAATAATTCTACAGTGTAGGAAAAGGATTTCCAACATCTTCAAACACAGCTTTCGAACAGCAACTTCAGAATTATTGAATGTTGCATTTAACAGCGCAAAATATGAACAGTTTTTTTAAATTTTGTTTTTGTAAAATAAAGAGTAGAAAACTGATTTTATAACCTTGCGAGATAAGTGCAGCATGGGGTCTTCTACTCTTTTTTAAAAATCAAATTGATTGAAAAACTTGAAATGGTGCTATGTTAAACGACCAGGTTCAATGCTACCCTAAATAAGTGCAACGCTTTCAGTTGTTTTCGTATTTTAAGCAGATCATCGATTCGCCTTTTACCTGCTCATATTTCAGCTTCAGATTCTATGAACTTACAGACATTAAGTCTGATAAATATTCACTTTCTTTTAATCTTTTGTTTTTATTAATTCTGAATTCTAAATGATCAATATTAAGTTACGATGAACAAACCTCTAACTATAAAAAAGCAAAACGTATCTGAGATTTTGATTTCAATAAGAGTGAAATGTGTAACTTTAGGGCTGTAAAATTTGAATTTTGAGAACTGAATTTGTCTTTCAATCAAAAACAAGTATTTCCATTATTAACCTCATGTCTATGACATTTTTAAATTAAATGCCTGTTTTTATTCCACTGTGGCAACATTAAATTTTTATGGACGTACTTGAAAGACATTTTTAGAAAGAATCTGACTTTATTCGGCGAGATTCGGGGAGTAAAGTTGGCAAATGAAAACTAAGAACAAAGTTATGGAACAAAATTTTATTTCAAGAAATTATTGAGTTACTTTTTTTACCTTTCAGCGTAGCTCTAAGCTAAGTATTTAGTACAAAAAAGCGAGTGAATGCAAAAGCAATATTGTACTTTTGGGGAAATATGATACATGTTGTGCATTCACTTTTGATACTTTTTCTCTCATCTTTTGAAGAGAGAGTAGTAACTAATTCAGAAATTTTCCGAAAATTCGACATTTTATTAGAATTTGTGAAAGATTTAACTTCTCTCCTTGTTTCTTCTTCTTTCAGCAGACGTAGTAAAAAAAAAAAAAAAGAACGTTAATGAAGCCCACAGTTTCAGATGATTTCTATGCACGTGTTTTCGATCGCATCTAGAACGCCTTTTCCAGTGTTAATACCTTCATTGTAAAAAAAAAAAGTGATAGGTTACCAGTATTAATGGGTGCAATGTTACACGAATTCTGAAGTGTGTATCATCATTGTTTTAAAAACTCAAATTGTTGGAGGAAACTTGCACTATGGTTTCAGTAGAATTCAAAGCGCATGCATAAAGATCAGAGTCGGCGCAGAGCAGGTCAACTCTTATTAGCGAAACGAAAACCGTCTTTGCTGGCCGAGCGGTAAAAGCGGTCTTTTCTGTGAGACTTGCATCCCGTGTTCGGTCCCCACTTGGGACATTTCCTCTGTTAGTGCAAAAGAATGTCGTGTTTGTATATTAAATTAAACAAATCAATTGGTGAAGATTGCTTGTTAAAAATCATGACTTTGATAAATCTTTCAAGAACATCAGATGAAAGCTTAGTTCTTACTAATGTTTCACTTTTTAAGCAATTTATCTGTACGCATACAGAAAATAGTGGTGTAACCTTACGTAGAAATGAGTGAGACGTTACGCTGTAGTTACATTACTATGGTGTAACCTTCCACAAGTGATGTGTAACTTTACACCAGTTACATCAGTTAAGTTTCTCCAGAGCAGTGGAGACAGCTAAGATGCCACCGATTGTATGGAGTAAGGTTACAGAAATTTTTTTACAGTGTTAGCTTGTGGATTAAAGACCAGGAATCACAACCTCTAAATCCTCAGGCAAGAGGAAAAAAAGAAGAAAAGTAGAAGAAAAAAAGATACCTAAGATCATCTCTGGGATTCAATTAGAGCCGGAGGAAATAAGATGATTGCAGAGTACAAAAATGGCTGAAAGAAAAAAAAGCCACTGAAATGTTTTAAATGGAGGGAAAAGTTAAACGCTCTTTAAGGTGGAGCGCTGGGAAGGGATGGAATTACGAGACTGAGAAAGAGAGTGAAAGAAATTGGCAGCAGGAGATCTTTTCTGCACAAGGGGGATGCTGAAGATGGGGGAATTCACAGAGGCGCACCTCGGAAGAGTGAGACAGAGCAGAGAGGGGATAAAAGAAGGGATAATAAAGAGAAGACAATATTTATTTGTTCGTGATTAGAAAAGGAGACTTAAGTTGGAATTTAAATGGGGATGTTCCCGTGATTACAACATTTTCCTTTGTACCAGTAAGTAAAGAAAGTTGTTACTAACCGATAACATTTTGGTTGTCATGTTTCTTAGATAGTTGAATTTTTGTTTCTTTAGCATCAACCAACATGGATTGCCAATAAAATAGGTATATAGATGTTTTACGTTTTTATCTTCAAACTTTATTTTTAAAAAAAGTAATTATTCATTTGCTTTGGGTAATAAATTTTGAATGCCGTATGTTTCAAAAGTTGAAAATATCAGACTGGTCATGGTTATAAGCTAAGCTATTACAGCACTGAAGTTAAGTGCTCCTAATTTAAATACTTTACCCTATATTTGCTCCTTTCATTGACTAATCCTCACAAAGCACACTTAAATAATAAAAAAAACTTTAAGCTCAGGATTCATATTCAGAAATGATTTATTTTGACAGCTCATATTCCTTCAAACGTCATATAATATTAAAGCATTATTGCGTCTAAGTTCAAAGCTCCATTAAATTACACTTTACTTCACTGAAGCTATTAAAAATTTAAAATAAACGCTCCAAATATTTTTTTTTCTTGAGTATAGGCCAAAAGATAAATGGGATAAAACGTAGTTACAAAGGCGCGTCTTTAGAAACAATTAGAAAATTTGAAACTGCTTCGAAGGTGACTATTCAGAGGATTGAATTTTCTTCTTTTTAAGAAAGACTTCACATTTGTAAATAAATGAAACTTTCTTCATGTTCTTTGCGTCTGTTTCCCTGCAACAAAAATCCTCTACTGCCTAAATTATTATTTTTTGAAGAAAAAAATAATTTTTAAATAAAAACAAAAAACCCGACTGCGTAAAAACTAAAAAAACTAAAAAGAAAAATGTATAAGCCCAGTAGTTTAGAATGCTATTAAGTACTACTGAATAACTGCACCATTGAAATAGTTTTATATTCGTACACAGATAAGACATATCATAAATTCAAAAACAGAATAGAAGGATCAACAGTCGGGGCCCATTCAAATTTAAAGGGGTTCCTTGATTCAAAAAGGAAAGGGCCCCGACTGTTGATCCTTCTATTCTGTTTTTGAATTTCTGATACGTCGTATCTGTGTACGAATATAAAACTATTTCAATGGTGCAGTTATTCAGTAGTACTTAATAGCATTCTAAACTACTGGGCTTATACATTTTTCTTTTTAGTTTTTAGTTTTTACGCAGTCGGGTTTTTTGTTTTTATTTAATAATTTTTTTTATTTCACACTTTTTGGTTAATTTTCATTGGCTTAGTCATTATGATTATAAGAATCGCAAGGGACCTAACTCGGCTTAAAGCTACATGTGCTTGACCTTAAGCAAAAATGCGAAAACTAGGTCAACCACAGCACAGCTATATAAAACTCATAAGCCTGTTATAACTCATGAGTTATAAGCCTGTATAACTCATGATGACGTGAGCTAGCAAGCATCGTCAGTCAAATCTTTCTCGCAAAACTAAAAAAGCCTGTCGCGAAAGTACACGTAGCGAAACTCAGCCCCCTGAATCACGCCAAAATCAAATGAGGTGAAAGTATATCCGGAGCGAGGGTGGAGCTACCTGCATTTGCCTCACGCTGTGTTGCACGAGGGTAGTGAGCGACACAGTGCCTGCGTCCGACACTATCCCGAACTAACAAAATGGCAACTGGTTGTTGATATGGAGAATTTTGATGACTGTCATGTGTTAAGTGACACTCCCAAGGTTAAGACAAATCGATTGACGTAAGAATTACCAAAATTGGTCAAGGCGTTTAGCCTGTAGAACGCCACATAGAAACGGACATACATACATAGGCTGATAAACACATTACCCTCCTTTGCGTCGCGCCCGCGCAGTCGGGTAAAAAGGACTTATATGCACTAAGTTTTAAATAATAACTTATTTAGCTCATTTTAGGCGAAACTTTTTTTTTTTCCAATTTCAAAATAGGTTTGTGACTCTGTGACTAAAATATTAACTTGTGTTAGTACCAACAACTTAAATGTGAAGTAGCCATATTGTACCGTTCAAGTCACTGAACTAATGGCTAAATGTTCGGTTTTGTAAAATAAAATAAGCAAAGGAATAACACTGTTATGGAGAAATATAGTGGGGCAACTTCATGTGCTCTCAGGGTCATGCAGGATGGAAGGTCACTGTGACCTCCCAAAAATTTCCTTCTTCAGCAAATTTTGACTGACGATTTGGCAAAATTATCGCCATTCGGCAAAAGGTGGTGTTCTATTCAGCAAAAATTAGGACAGCTTCGGAACTTAACCTGACGTTCACGCAGTGTTGACGCTTTAATTGGAACTCAATTGTATGGAACCTTAATTTTCAATATTGATGATTTCTCCTATTTCCATTTAGACGGTTTATCAGTATGTCTTATGTTCTGAAGATGGAATTCGCTAGAATTGAAGATTTCTCAAGCTTTTGTGACACATCTGAGAGCAAATTAATCGTAATGCATTTGAGCGAGGTTGATTTATTTCAATGTTTCTTACTTGCGCAACCATTATCTTTTAGTTCTAAGCAATGATTCTATCAACATTTGATGCAAAAATTATGGGAGTTACACTGCTGTGCAAAACGCATAATTCACCTACATACAACGTTTTATGGTCATTTGTCGATGGGAAATATTTTTTTTTCTTAATGTGAAATAGTTGCATTTGAATCAATTGAATGGAGGCGCAAATCTTAAAACGATAATTTCTCGTTTAGAACTCAACTACAGATAGGACTTAACGCGGCAGTATAAGTTTTGATAACGCGTGTTTGTCTATGTGTTTTGATTGTGGCATTGTAGTTAACAAAGACATTAACAACTATTTCACATGGGCCACAATCTAAACTATGACCAAAAATAATTTGGATTATCTTCTGTGCGGACGTTTGTCACCATAAGGCTTTTAAACGGCTGGACCGATTTTGATCAAATTTTTTGTGTGTAATTAAGTTGTGGTAAGCATGGTTTCGGAGCGCGATTGATCGAATCGAAAACGTTTTTGTTAATTAATTAATTAATTTAAACTTTGGACATATATCCCAAATGATTAATATTTATTTTAACCTATTGTTGAGCGAGAACTGAAATAAATATTTAACCCGTTGCCAAAGGACAATAAGAAAGCCAGTTCTGCTTTTTGTAATGAAGTTTCCTACTGTGATATGTCAATTGAGAATAGATAAAACTTAGAGAGAGAGATCGAGAGTCAAGTCTTCACATTTCTTGTAAGCAACGATTTTAGGTCCCGTGATATATATTAAAGTAAAGTACTCGAAGGCTTACGCAAAACGTGTGTTTTGTCGTCGTAGTTGAACCATGTGACCGGATCGGTGCTTTAGGTTTTCCTAACCAAATAGTCAGAAAGTACGGTACCTAGCAACATTTGTACTTGGCTGAAATCCATCTGAGTTTTGGCACCGATGTCAAGAATACTTTAAGGATTACTTTAAGGATTACTAATCAGTACATTGTTAAAGGAAAAGATGATAGAATTTAAAGACGAAACAAACTTTACTTGCGTCCAGATAAATTACAACAGGGTAGCTCTGTACACAAAAGATCAGTGCAGTGGAAGATCTTTATCTTTGGTGGAAAGAACAAATTAGGCAATATATGAAGTTTTAAAAGTTTTCGTTCAAAAGATCGGACCGCTAATCGGTCGGAGTTGGCTTAGCTCACTGATGGGCTGGATTACAGTAACGTGGCGGCTTGGCGACTTTGGCTATAAACAATAGAGTTGCGTGATCATTTGTTTACATTTCAAAGCTACTGTTAATGTAATTTATTGTATTTTTTGTTTTTTTGGCGAAATATTTCAAATTGCAAGGAATTGTTTTTCGTTTTTAAAGAGTGTTTAGTCATTTTAGTTGAAGAATGTGTTTATTTTACGAGTGATGAATGAGTGATTTTCTCCTTATTCCCAGAGAACTGTTTTTACCTTTATCATTTTTTTAAACGATATCCATTCGACTGTTTTATTCTTTTTTATAATTGGGATGTTGCAGCGGGATTTCCGGTTTGTTCTAGATGGATAGTTAGTTTTTCGCACTTAATATCTGAGGACGCTTTTTATCCTTTCAGTATTGCTGAAGGAAGTAAGGGAGAAAAAATAGTTAATAAAACAACTGCTCAGTGGGCATTAAATAAATCAAGTTGTAATAAATATACGCATTTTGACACCAAGCAGCTTAAAACGTTTCAGGCACGTAGCTAGAACTTTGTTAAGGGGGGGGGGCAAGGTTGCACGAACTTCAAAAGAGGAGGCATGCTAAAGCAGAATTAGTAGCTGATAATTACACAAGGCTAAGATAAATCCAATTAAAACTGATCATTATAATATGATAATTAACTAAAATTAATTAAATAATTGAAATTAATAGAGTCTTTAATTAAAATTAGTTAACAAAAAGTTAATATGTTAAGTGGTAAATTAATTATTGTCAGTTTGTAAATTAACATTAAACTGAAAGTTATCACATACAAAGTTTCCAAATATGGGTGAACCTCTGTCCTCCTGAAAATAAGTGATATATTTTCTATTAATAAAAAGGGCACAATAAAAGAAAAACGGAAAACGAAAACAGTTCTAGAAATTACTTGGAAAATGCATGCGATAATTCAATAAAATATTAAAGCTTTGTAATATATTTCAACAAAATATGTGCATTTGTACTTATGCCATTTTATTTGAAAACTAGAAAGTCACCCGTCAAGACATGACGGGTGAAAATTGCTTCAACTCTTCTTCATTTGAACGAAGCAATTGCCTGTTTGGTGATATTTTGATAGTTGAAATTTTAACTCTAACACCAGTGGATTAACCCTAAACTCCAGTAGATAACGTTCATTGTTTTCGTTTCTTTATTCCTCTGATATGACACAGTCTTACCAGTAAAACTGTTCAAGTTACCGGATCGAGTTCAGCCTTGTCACAATAAAGCCTTTCCTTGCATGTTAAACATTACCAAAACATATTATCGAATTACATATCATGCCGTGGTGCGAATTCATTGTTGAAACACACGAGTTACTCGATCATCGGCATTATTTATATGAGGATAAATAAATCTATATCCATGGAGTCGAATGTATACGAATGTTACATAACGTAACCCTGTCCGATTTGAACAACATTTCAGGCAAAATCCCACAACTCTCTCAACGAAAATATTAACAAAGTTTCATTTAAAAAGCTTGAATTAGTTTTTATTTATTTACATTTATAATATTTTTTTGATAACACGAAATAGAATGATATTTCCAAACTTATACGTTTTCTAATTATCATTCCTAATCATCAATTAAAAGCTTGAACAAACTATTAACTCTTAAAAGTAATAATTTCTAATAAATTACTTATTACATGCGTTAATATGGCCGAACTTGTAATTTCATAAACTGATCACAGTAAAATATTCAAGTAATTTTCAATTTAATTTTTCTATAAAACTTTGATACCGTAAAAAGTTTGTTACATCAACTTCAAGTTTTATTTATTCATTTATTTTATTTATTTTACCTTCAAACACGAATTGTTTTTTTTTTTTTGGGGGGGGGGGGCATTTAATATGTTTCATGATCATGCTTAAATATTGGGGGGAAAACATCAGTAAAAAATCTACGTAATTTGTTACTCAGACAGGAAAGAGATGTTAAAAGTAATCTAAAAGTTCAAATAAAATTTTTATCAAAATATAAAATGAATCTGAAATGAACCATGCCAAAAATATATAGTTAAAATGAAAAAAAAAAAAAAAATCAATAATTATTTTTCTCATCCTCAAACACACGAAATGTGTAGAATTTCTTTTTTCGCTGCTGGCTTAGAATCTAAAATTAGTTTTTAAATGCAAAAACACATTAACACGTAAAATTGCTCGTATTATCAAGAAAACTTTAAAAGGGAGCACTGCGACTTACCTAGTTTGGGTAAACTTAATTTTCTTTTGCATACAATTTTGTTTAAGATATGTTTCCTATAAGTATGACGTAGATAAAAACTGCGTGTTAAAACAGAAAAGAATCGGAATTCAATTACTGATTCACCAGGAACGCACCTCACTCTGGCTGTCTTTCGTACAACATGCGTCTACGAAATCCACGAAAATCCAAAACGAAAAGAGAAAGAAATAAAGAAAACCACGCCAATGAGACTGTGGGATACGGCGGAAGTGGCAATAAATGCTTGTTTTTACTTTGCCAATGGCAATTTGATGGATCTAAAGCCCTGGATCCTTCTCTTAAGTGGCGACACACTTTGATCCATGCACTGCGTGCCGCTTTCGACTGTGATTGGAAGCGGGCAGTCACATGGGTTCAGTCGGCCATTTTGTGTCGTTGCCTGTGTGATTTCACTGTGCGGAATACTAGATATTTTCTCTTTGCTATTCGTATCTTTCATCAAACGCTATCTTTAATGTGACGATGCCTTGGTGTAGTGCATTAAGATGTTCTAACAGTTCAAAATTACTATATCGAAGTACATTGAAAGATTATTTATGTATTTTAAATGTTTTCATCAATACTGCAGCGCAATTTCAGATACTTTATGAAACTCTTGTTGAAATTGCAATATTTTTTACTTTTCATGAAACTGATGGTTTGTTAATTTTCATGGGATAATAAGGACATTCACTAAAATCATCATAAATAGTTCCTTCAAATATTTTAAAGTTCAACCGTGTAACGGCACCTAATAAATTGCTAGCAGTAGTAAAATATTTGCCCTGTTTTCAAAACTGATTTTTCTGAGTTTAAGATAACAAAACCGTCAAAATTTAAATATACTAATTATTTTATTTATTTTTAATGTAAATTTTCTATTAATTAGTTTCAAAAATGTCTCAATAACTGTAGCAAAATTATTTTAAGAACACGTCGTTTTGCTGTGCCATAGCCATGAGTTTCAGTGTGATGCCAAGTTAATTATTTATTTATTTTGAGCATAAAAATTAAGATACTTAAAGTATGAAATTATTCAGTAAAAAAATTAAGCTTCTTTGAGATTATAGTAACATGTAACTCAAGCTAAGTTATATAATTACGTGAAGATTTTTTTTTTTTTTTTTTTTTTGCCCGGAAAAAATCTGTTTTCGTTTAATTTTTATTTTGATGTGAAAACCTTTTTAATAAAAAAAATATATCTATGATTTATCCCAGTATCTGTTAATTTACAAATTCATTATTACTATTTATAACAGTTCGTCACAGATGTAATCTGCACTCTTTTATTTGAATTCCTATTATCAATCAAATAATTCAATTATTATAATTTTTTTAATATTGATTTAAAACTGGTTACATTTTAATATCAGTTCGTTGAATTTTTAAGAACTAGTAGTATCCTTAAAAATCAGGTTTAAATGAAAGGCATTTTTTAATGTAAAATCGTCATGAGAAACAAGAAATTGTTGGTAAGGTGTAAAAAAAAAAAAAAAAAAAAAAAAAAACTTGGAAGAGTCCTGCTGAAAATAAAACCTTATTAGTTAAAACAAAAAGAAATTTTGCAATTTTTTAGAAGTGAATAATTTTCCATAAGAAAACTACACACATTAGTAATATAAATGATACTGCTTTGCATGAATAAGTTCAAACTGTTACCCACAAATAATTTATGACAATTAATTTAGCTCACTACTGTTCTACTCAGTAGTGGATTTAAGGGGGGGGGGGGCAGGAGGTCCGTGCCCCCCCCCCAAAAGGATGAATTTATTTAACTATTTTATTCACAATTTTTAATTGACTTCTTCTTAGCATTTTTTTATATATAGTTAATTAAACATAACACAAAACACACAGAGCATATTTTGAATAATAGCATTTTTGTTTGCTAAGGAAGTCTTACTGAAGTCCTAGAGTGGCAGAATACATTTATACATTTAACTCGGTGGTTTTGAATTCAAAGGAACGTAATATCGCGATTCATTCATTAATTTTCCTTTGATGGAATCAATAACTAACGTTCTTCAAAAAATGTGCAGGCGTGCCTAAAAGAGTTATTTTGATCCAGGAAGCTATTTGCGAAATAATAGCTTGTTCTTTTTCAGCTTAGATAAAATGCAAAATGAAAGAAATCATGTAGTTTCTTGAGAAAACCAAAATATTAATTGAGGCGGTTTGTAATATGAATATGTTATCTCAACTGTATCATGACTTCAAGAACAATCAGCAACTGCTTCAAAATCCACACAGAAATTGTCCTGAATTTTTCAGTAAAACTTATATGTTTAATAGCTATGATTTTCTTAATTAAATAATATTTTATAGTTTAAATACTATAAAATAATATTAAAACCTACCTTGCCCTCGTGTTATAATCATTACGACATTGTTCCTAAAATTAAAGCCGCTAATTGTATAGCATTTCGGTAACATTATTATGGTTTAGTATTTAATTGGCTTGAAACGTTAAAGATGTTTTACGTCCACATTCAAAGTACATTGGTACATAATATATATGTTCTTAGAAGTGGATCATTAGCTTAAGGGATCCTAAAAAAATTTAAAAAACGACATTTTAAAATAAAGTAATGAAAACTTTGTTATGAAACACCGTATGTGGCAGGGAGAAGGAGGAGGTGCTATTCAATTTCCCGGGTCCCCTCCGAGAGATTTTTCTGTATCCGCCCCTTGTTCTACTACTCGAACTTTCTAATAATAAAACGCATATTTAAAACACTTGAAGGAATTTGTAACTCAGAAGGTCTATATCGGGGAAAAAAAGAAATTACTCTTAAAAATAGTCGAAAATTTCTTCAAAACACCTTTTTACTAATATTCGGTTTAATAATAAAAAAATATTTTACTAAGGTAAAATTCAACATTTTTGTACGTATATTATCAGTTACATAAGTTACGATTAAAAATCTGTAAACATTCGTTGATAAGAAAATACTTTTCAATGAGCGAAACTCGGCATTTTTCTACTGTTGAGATAGGGAGAAAGTTGCGGAACGACACAAAATGGCGGACTCTGGAGCGTGTCGCCACTTAAGAGACGGATCGAGGGCTTTAGATGGACCAAGGAGAGGGGCTGAATTTCAAGGTCACAGGACCCAGCTGTTTTGAAAGTCGAAAGGGACATTTCCCCGTTTCGGACGGAGTAGGTGACACAGCAAAAAGCAGACGAAAATTGGGAACCTGCGGTTGTTGCACGAGGTTCTCGTGTTCTGAATTGACTCAAGCGCTGAGAAAATTGCCGATTACTGGGAATATTTAAGGGGAGAGAATGCTGCGTTTGATAAACTCATTACCTTTCGGAAAAATTTTGTTGATGCGAGATGGAACAACTGAGAAAAAAGGAGAGGGGTCTTTCGGGAAGGGGGGGGGGGGGGGGGGGGGGTCCGGACCCCATGGACCCACCCCTTGGCTACGTCCTTGAACGTTTTCTTTTTACTTATTTTTTTCAACAGAACGGTTCATACACTTGATAGTTTGTTGAAATTTTTTAACTTTTCAATTTACAAAGTTTGAACAGAACAACGTCTGACGGGTCCTCTAGTTATTCTGTAAAATTGAATACTACATGATTATACTCAGGTACTGGTATATGAAACGACAAAAAGATAAGCGATTAGAACTCTACAGCACTTTCTCCAATTGTACAATTCAAGTGGGCCCCTGCAGATGGGTCAAGCCAGCTCTCCTAAATTTCTAAATCGGGCACTGGTTATGATCTTAGCTCTGTATGAATTTTTCATGTATCAGTGCTGTGTTTTCGAACTGTTAGCCTGTTCATGCTTATCTTGTAAGCACACAAAAATTTTTATTGCGAAATATATATTTTTCTTGTTATTTTTAATAGGACTCGACCGATGCATCGGCCTGGCCGATGCATCGGCGCCGATGGTTCAACAATTTTGCCATCGGCATCGGCATCGGCCGCCGATGCTAACTTGCAGGAAACATCGGCCCATCGGCCTTAAAATACATCGAAAAGCCGATGGAATTGGCCGATGTTTTTGGAAAAAAAAGGACCTTGTTTTACTTTTTAATACAAAGTAAAGGGAGTTATTGTTTTCATATGAAGTTTACTTAAATTTCAATATGAATTTCTTATTTAGTCACACCTGAAAGAGTTTTTAATACTGCATTCAGGTACCAAACAAGTTAATTATTGCGTTGTTTCTTGCGGCTGGATGTACGTGTGTATCTCTCATAAGTCATAACCCAAAAATAGTAAGCTGTAGAAGGCTAAAATTTTGCATGTGGGGTGTGCGTACGTTCCAGTTGTGCACTTCCCTTTTTTGTTTTCGATCGGGTGTTCTAAAAAGCCTATTTACTCATCTTTTGTGGCTATTTATTACTTATTTCAATGGAAAACTAATATAGCGTCTCAGACTGACGATCATTTGGTGATATATTGCCGAATTGGAGATTATGGAAAAAAAATTTGAGATGGCGAAACCAGTTCTGTTTCATTTTGTTAGATTCCCGTTGAACCGACGGTAATTTTTAATTTTTCGATATTTGTAATATGAATCACAGTAATGCATTCTTTTCTGTATCGCTTCGGCTGAATTAAAGTTTGGGGCCCGTCGAAATGCATTTTGAGGCCCTATTTCTCTATCACAGAAGTTGTGAAACATTTATCATAAGCGTTTTTGTAACTCTTACGGTGCTCCTATGGTTATGGGGCTTCTCGCGCAATTGCAACATTTGCTATGTTTAAAATTCGCCACTGCACGTCAAAACAAACTCGGGTGCAAGTTTTAAAAGGGTTTTTCAGCTCAATGTTTATGATTGTTTTGAACTCTATTTTTTACGACTATTTTTTGTATTTCCGAGAACGCTTGCGTGCCCCTCATCCCGCTCCCTCAATTTCTGAAATTAAACTCTAGTTGTACTTCTTAGTTGCTTAAAACTAACACTATTCATAAAATTAGAGATATTTTTTTCAAGGTTTATCTATTGTTTTGGAAGAATTTAGAGCATTAATGTAAGAAATTGATTAAAGACGCTTTGAATGGTGACGTAATTCGGAAAGCAGAGGGAGTTTTGAATTTTTTCTTCGATAGTGCTGAAGTAGATTCAGAATCTCTCGAAGCGTTGGTGGTAGCGTTTCTGTACTAAAAAAATGAGGCCGAACTTGTGACCGAAGTTTAATGTTGTGAGTTACTCCAAAATCAGAGTGTGACCCTCCTAACCCACCCTCGTCGTTTCAAGTATTTCTTAAATATTTAGCAATTATTTATTTTGGTCAAGAAATGTCATTTTGCGTATTTCTTATACTTGTTTTACCTATATTTCGTAATGCACCATCTTCTTTGCATCAATAATAGCGATCGATTTTTTTTCTGTTGTAAGTAACTATTTTTATGTATTTATATAAAATCAATGAATGAGTTACTTTCGTTTTCATCATATTTTTAATAATATGTTATAGAAAAGTTTCAAGGATTTTCTATTATGCAGTTTTTTAAATTTCAGAAAATTATTGTTACTTTGAAAAGTTTAATTTGAACTTGTTTGTAGTGCTTCATGAAAGATTAAACAATCAATTTGTTCAATATTACGTGTGCAAACATCAGATCAAGTAGTATATGTATTCAGTTATTAACTTGGTGTAAATATTGAGTTTGTTTATTGTAGCTGCTTTTTAAGAACATCGCTCTTTTCATGGCTATTTCTTTTTTCCGCATAATTTATGTCACTGTTTTGCTTTTATAAAAAATGCAAACTTTTCTATTCCTAAATTTTAAATAAGTATAAAAATATTCCTATTATGATTTAACATTGTCATTTATCTGTTACCTTTTTTGTTTAATTTGATGACTAAAAAAAGTCTACGTGCAATCTTTCCACTTTAATTGTGTAATTTGTTGACGGTTTCATAGTTTTATTCTTAATTTTTTTTGAATGATTAAACAACATAATTTAATGTTTTTTAACTATGTTTAATGTACTTACATCCATACATTATTACAATATTAATGAAATCTTAGTGTTCAATATATATGTTTAATTAAAAAAAAAAAAAACAAATCAATTGGTTATCTTAAAACAGTCTCTTTGTTTTTCTTCTTTTTTTTTCTCTTGTTCTTTGTTTTCCATCGTACAGTAGTCAAAAAAGGAGAAGAATAACTACACCCTATACAGATTGTACGTATTACGATCCAAAAGTTCGGGAGACAACTGTATAAAATCTTACCCAGAATAGTTCACATTACCGAAGCACATCCACCTTCAAAAGGTCACCTTGAGGGACTATGTACTTCTTCTGTCAGTGTTCATATAACTTTTGGAAACACTCCTGGAAGCCATTTTTGCTAAGTTCTGTGATGCAGAAGAAAGCGGCGTCATTGATTTTTTTTTTTTTGCTGGGAACAGGTAAAAGTCACACGGAGCTAAGTTTGACGAAACGTTATGTTATTTGTTTGTCATATCAGAGTATTGACCAATCGAACCGTGCATCCTCAACATGAAAGTCGCCTTCTTCCCCACGATGAAATTAAAGCAGCAGCGCTAGAGGCCTTACAGGAGGTTGCGATAAATTTCTTTCAAGAGTCCTTCTAAAAGTTATACGAACGTTGACAGAAGTACATAGTCGTTTAAGATGACCATTTTGTAGATAGATGTACTTCGGTAATGTGAACAATTCAGGGTAATATTTTTTTTAGGTACATATGAATGTACTCATAAAATAGAAATTTAGGTCGAAATCTGATTTTTTTTTTTTTTTTTTTTTTGTGATTACAATTCATTATTCGTAGAAAGGAAGTAAAGTGAATTGAATCAATGAGTTAGGTTCCACGACACACAGATTCTGGGTTAAATATCGATTTATTTAGTTATACCTATATACACAACAACTATTCACATATGTACACGTTGATACCATATACGGTGCTCAGTCTTTCACGGTTTTTGTAAATCCACCTTGGGGATCGGGCACTACTCTCCCGTTCGTAACAGTCCACCTTTACGACGGGCACAATCTCTCCCGTCTCTACAGTTCTCTTTCAGGATCACGGGCCCAACTCTCCAGCTCCTAAAGTTCAGTTCGGAGCTCGCTTGTTCCCGTAGAAAAACCGGCAGCCTCCGCGACCGCAACTGTGTCGTTCTCTCTTCGGTCTTCTCCCCCGTCTCTCCGGTGGGTTCTATTTATAGGGGGTGCCTGACCTTCGGTCAACACGGAGGGCTAGGGGACGCACGTATGCAGTTTTTGGGTCTCGTATCCCCTTCGCCCTGTCACGTACGCACCTTCTAGGTCACGTATGTCGTGCCGACCTAGGCCTAGCCTGACACAATGATCCTTTAAATCCCTGACAAACTTATAAATTTATTTCTGTTAGATTTTTTTTGAGCAATCACGATTGCTTATTGTTCTCATTTGACTGTCCTTGACGTTGCGCTGATTTTATTCCCTCCCCCCCCGACTCTGCAGCACGGTCCTCCGCAGGCGCGATTCCTCCGATCCTGAGCAATGTCCCCCGAAATCCGCTTCTCCTGGTCGGTGGCGTCCATGTCCTACACACGCTCATACACACACACACACGCTTATGTGCATACACAAGTCTACACATGCACAAGAACTTACACACGCAGAGAAACATACACGCCTACGTGCATGCACAGGTCAACGCACACATAAGCCTTTACATACATGCGCGCCTACACACACACACAACTATACACACGTAACCGCCCAGGAGAATGGCAGGTTTGGGGGACAAGAGCAGTTTCTAGAAACAATAACTCCAATGAGTAGGGTCCTGTCGCAACTGGTGATTGCGAAAAACATAATTAAAAATATCAGAATTCAAATTTTTTTTTTTAACTTTTTTTTTTGCCATCGGCCAACGGCATCGGCCATCGACCATCGGCAATCGGCCATTTGAGGGAAACAATCGGCCAACAATCGGCATCGGCCCATCGGCCAAAAAATGCCATCGGTCGAGCCCTAATTTTTAATAGACCCAATCGAAACCAATAAGCTCAAAGAAATCGAAGGGTACAGAAGTCTTTGCGGTGCTAAAGTGAAACATCCAGTACACCATACAGCTGTTCTGCTGTAATAAATGTACAAGTATCACGTGACTGTTAGACACTATTTGCCACCGAAAGTGAAATCAAAAAAGTACTGCCAATAACGTTATCCAATGATCATCCAAAGAAAGCGCTGCTATAGAGCTTGTCCACGCTCGCTCATTAATTAGAGTGAGCAATACACAGCTTAAAAATCAGCTTTTCTCCCCTAATAATTTCTAACATGCCCAATAGATGGCAGTTTTAACTAGGAGTGTATTTTTGCTCTATGTTAAAAATGATTAAGTGATAGTAATTTAGCATTGCAAGGAGCTATACATAACTGCACAAATCAAAAGTAAAATTGTTCGTGAATAAAAACTTTCTTCAAGAAAGTTCTGGAACAATATTATAAGGGACCAAATCAGTTCTGAGTTTGTGAGACGTCTTGTTCTGAAAATGATTTTCATCGGAACATTTACATCAGGTAACAGTTCACTGCTCGTTCGAAGTTTTCAGAAATCTGATAAATAAGGTATTTTAATGAACTTCAACTTCTCCGCACAATTATCTTTTCTGCGGATTTGAAGAATGCATAAAGCTGCTAGTCTTAGCTTTTAAAAATGTGCTTCGGAGTTCAAAATTAAAGTAGCAGTAGCAGATTAGTGGTGAAAGATCTCCGAGCATATAGTGTTCACATTTAAGCAATCAGAAATGTTTCAAGATCTTGTAAATAAACCATAATTAATGAAAATAATTTTGAATGTATGATAGAATCATATCCATTCTTCTCGTGATAAAGATATTCTTCAGCGGTTCCCGACCTGGGTGTATTTACCAAAAAGTGGGATTCTGAGACGTCAAGAAAAGTACAAGGATTTGATCATTTTTCGGTTACCAAACTAAAGTTTTGTAAAGGTAATCATTAGTGATCAATAAAAAGTAATAGTATATTTAAAAATTTAACTTTTGGCGTAATAAACATGGGGCACGGACACGATGAGCATTGGCTAAAAATACATCAAACAGTATACAAAACTTTTAGAACGAAGTCATATTAACCTTGTCATTGATAAAATCTGGCTTTAATTTAAAAAAATGCTGGAAAAAAGGTGTTTTCTTTTTCTGTACATGAATAATTGGGGTGTCTCCTGTTTTTCAAAAATATTTTATTCTGAAAGAACATGGTCAAAAACATGGGGTGAGTGACTTTTTTTTTCTTAATTTTGACATATTTTCTCTCTTAAAAATAATCTTAAAAGACGTTCCGCCGCTGTTTTCATTTTTGCTGCTGACGTCATTAGTAAACGAGTCACTAGGGTTACCAGAACAAAGTTTCAAGACATCGCCAAACTTCGCCAAATGAATATTTTATTTAACTAACAATTCTCGTTTTGTTGTTAATAATTGCTCACAGTGGAAAATCACCAAAACACGATATCTTGCCAGAAGAGACATCCCACGCTATCCGATGCACGACGGCTGTGTTCACTCGTGACATCACGTGATGAAACATCTTGTTTCGGAATCTGAAAAAAAAAAAAAAAAAAATTTGAATTTTTGGCATCTTGAATTCAAATTATGTTTTTCGCAATCACGAGCGTGTGTGTGTGTATGAATGCGCGTGTGTGTTTGTGTAGGCGCATGTGTGTGGGTGCGCGCTTGTGCGTGTGTGTGTATGTATGTATGTATGTATTTATTTAGGCATGCATGTGTGTGCGTGTTGTGTGTGTATGTGTGTGTGTGTAGGAGTGTGGGTTTGTGTCTGTGAGTAGGAATGAGTGTGTGTATACGTGTGTGTGTAGCATATGGATGCAACCTGGAAACGGTTTTCGCTAGAGGAGCAGCATCGTGAGGAGCCGGTCGACGGTGATGCTGCAGAGGGTGCTGGCGGGAAAATAAAATGATAGCACATCAAAACAGTCAAATAAAAGCAATAAGTAATCGTGATTGCTCAAAAAAAAAAAATAAATAAATAAATAATAAATAAATAAATAAATAAATAAAATAAAATAAAATAAATGTTGGGAATATAAAAGCATTTTCTGGATCCAAGTTGTTATTATTATTTATTATTTGCATATTCTATCAGTTTCAGTGACTAAAATTAGTACTTTTGACTGAAAGAAATACTCCCATTAAAATGAGTTTAAAATATTCATTTCCCGCATTTAAAAATAAAAAAAAAATGAAATAACTAATTTGTTTATTGATAACTTTCTTTGGAGGTATTTACAGATATATTAATCACGCCTTTAACAGGTTGGGAGCCGCTGTTCTAGACTTTGCTAGAGCTGTTTCTTTCGTACCACGTGTATATGTTTTAGAGTCGTGTCTAAGTGAAAAATTGAAATGTGTTTCAAATTTATTTTTCGCTACGCTATACTTTTGGATTTTATTAAAAACACTAAAAATTTATCATTCTTTAGCGTTTATATTTTATTTTTGCTTGTGCTTTTCATCAATTCACTTAATCTGTTTTTTTTATAAGAGTAATTGCTCAATTTTGAAAAAAAAAAAAAAAAAGCAACTAAGATGCAGTGCCATCCCTTACCACAGAAATAAACGTTGTTTTCACATTGGTTTATTCATCCCTTACCACAGAAATAAACGTTGTTTTCACATTGTTTTTTTCATCCCTTACCACAGAAATAAACGTTATTTTCACATTGGTTTATTTTATATCTGTGAATATATTTTCCGATAACATTGGGGAACAGTTTGTGCTGATTTCGTTTTTTGATCTGTGTTAGATAAAAACAAGTATGCCGATTTCAAAACTAGTTCGTTTTCTTCTACCACTCCAGTAGGACTCGACCGATGCATCGGCCTGGCCGATGCATCGGTGCCGATGGTTCAACAATTTAGCCATCGGCATCGGCATCGGCAGCCGATGCTAACTTGCAGAAAACATCGGCCCATCGGCCTTAAAAAGATCGAAAAGCCGATGGAATTGGCCGATATTTTCGAAAAAAAAAAAGACCTTTACTGTTTTACTTTTTAATGCAAAGTAAAGGGAGTTATTGTTTGCATATAAAATTGTTTACTTAAACATCAGTATGAATTTCTATTTTAGTCACCCCTGAAAGAGTTTTTAATACTGCATTCAGGTACCAAACAAGTTAATTATTGCGTTGTTTCTTGCGGCTGGATGTACATATGTATCTCTTATAAGTCATAACTCAAAAATGCTAAGCTGTAGAAAGGTTAAAATTTCGCGTGTGGGGGTGTGCGTACGTTCCAGCTGTGCACTTCCCTTTTTGTTTTCGATCGGGTGCTCTAAAAAGCCTAGTTACTCATTTTTCGTGACTATTAATTACTTATTTGAACACAAAACTAATATAGCGTCTCAGACTGACGATCATTTGGTGATACACTCTATAACAAAAAAATTGACGCACCAAGAAGGAGTGATCCGATTGAGACGAAAATTGGTGGATAGGAAAACAATGCACTGAATAGTAAATGATTAAATTCTTAGAACAATTGAATAATTTATGTCAGAGTTACAGTAACAAATTCAATAAGGTATTCACCCGCCTCTAGCCTACATACAAGCTGAAGCACGGCGTGGGAAACACCAATCAAGCTCCCGGAGGTTGTCCTGCGGTATTTCCGGCCAAATTCGCTCCAATTGTCAAACGAGGTTATCAACATTCCTTGCCAGATGCAATCGCCATCCCATCATATCCCAGACATGCTCGATGGGAGAGAGATCTGACGATCTGGCAGGCCACGGAAGAGTTTGACAAGCTTGCAGACAGTTCATAGCAACACATGCCGTATGTTATCTGGCATTTTCCTGCTGAAAACCAGCCGAGGGTACTACAAAAGGAACGGCAACAAAACAGGACTTAGGATGTCGTCAACGTACCACTGTACAGTAAGTGTACCTCTAATTACGACCAAAGGGGTCCAGTTAATAAAGGAAATGGCACCCCAGATCATAATGCCTTGTTGAAGGCCAGTGTAGCGTGCAAAAGTGAAACCAGGATCCCTCCTCTGCCCTGGGTGTCTCCAAACACGTCTTCGATGATCGTCATGACACAGTTGGAAGCGGGATTCGTCGCTAAAGACTATGCATCCCCAGTCGGCACCATTCCAACCTGATCGAGCCATGCAAACTGAAAGTTTTAACAACTGTTGAAGAACTGCTCTTCATAAACATCTGCTGGATGCGCAGTTTCGTTGCGCTGGAGATCAAACTATTCATTCATTGGACACGAAATTTTAATCATTTGCACATCTGGTCAAAACAATCACGCATACAAAATTTCAAAGCAATCGGATGATTGCTTCTTGATGCGTTGATTTTTTTTTTTTTTTTTTTTTTTTGTTATAGAGTGTATATTGCCGAATTGGAGACCATGGAAACAAATATGAGATGGCAAAACCGGCTTTTGTGTCATTTTGTTAGATTCCCGTTGAACCGCCGGTAATTTTTAAAACACTTTTGTGCCCCCTCCCCCTCCCTGTATTTTTGAAATTAAACTCTAGTTGCACTTCCGAGTTGTTTAAAACCAACACCATTCATAAAATTAGATATTTTTATTTTTTTTCAAACTTAATCTATTGTTTAGGAAGAATTTACAGCATTACTGTAAGAAATTGATTAAAGACGCTTTGAATGGGGACATAACTCGGAAATCAAAAGGACTTCTGATTTTTTTCTTCGGAAGTGCTGAAGTCGACTCAGAAACTCTTTCGAGGCGTTGGTGGTAGCGGTTCTGTACTAAACAAATGAGGCCGAAGTTTATAACGAAGTTTAATGTTGTGAGTTAGTTCAAACTCAGTGGGTGCCCCCCCCCCCCACGCCCCTCCCTCGTCGTTTCAAGCATTTCTTACATATTTAGCGATTATTTATTTTGCTCAAGAAATGTCATTTTGGGTATTTCTCATTCTTGTTTCATTCTTGTTTCCTCATTCTCATCTTTATTTCGTAATGCACCATTTTTTTTGCATCATTTATAGCGATCGATTTTTTTCTATTGTAAGTAATTATTTTCATGTATTTTTATAAAATCAATGAACGAGTTATTTTTGTTTCATCATATTTTTAATAATATGTTATAGAAAAGTTTCAAGGATTTTCTATTAAGCAATTTTTTAAATTTCAGCAAATTATTGTTAAATTGAAAAATTTAATTTGAATGTGTTTGTAGTGCTTCATAAAAGATTTTAAACAATCAAATTGTTCAATATTATGTGTGCAAACATCAGATCAAGTAGTATATGTATTCAGTTATTATTAACTTGAAGTAAATATCGAGTTGGTTTATTGTAGCTGCGTTTTAAGAACCTCATTTTCATGGCTATTTCTTTTTTCAGAAAAATTTATGTCACTGTTATAGCTTTTACAAAATATGCAAATTTTTTTATTCATAAATTTTAAATAAGTATAAAAATATTCCTATTATGATTAAATATTGTAATTTATCTGTTGCCTTTTTTATTTAATTTCATGACTAAAAAATGTCTACGTGCAAACTTTCCGCTTTAATTGCGTAATTTGTTGACGGTTTCATATTTTTATTCTTAATTTTTTTTTTGAATGATTAAACAACATAATTTAAAGTTTTTTTAACTATGTGTATTGTACATAATCCATACATTATTAAAATATTGCTGAAATCTTAGTTATATGTTCAATTTAAAAAAAACAAACAAATCAGTTGGTTATTAAACAGTGTCTTTGTTTTTCTTCCCTTTTTTTTGGCTGTTGTTCTTTATCTATCATCATACAACAGTCAGAAAAGAGAAGCATAACTACATCCTACAGAGATTGTACGTAGTACGATCCAAAATTTCGGGGACAAGCTGTATAAAACTTTACCCAGAATAGTTCACATTACCGGAGCACATCCACCTTCAAAGGGTCACCTTGAGGGACTATGTACTTCTGCCAGTGTTCATATAACTTTTGGAAACACTTCTGGAAGCCTTTTTCGCAACTTACTATGATACAGCTTTATCTTCTCCTGACGGAAGAAAGCGGCGTCCATGCAAATGTTTTTTTGCTGGGAACAGGTAAGAGTTACACGGAACTAAGTCCGACGAAACGTTACGTTATTTGTTTGTCTATCAGAGCGTTGAGCAATCAAACCGTGCATCCTCAACATGAAAGTCGCCTTCTTCCCTACGATGAAGTTAAAGCAGCAGCACAAGATGTCTTACAGGAGGTTGCGAAAAATGGCTGCCAGGAGTGCTTCTAAAAGCTATACGAACGATGGCAGAAGTGCATAGTCGTTCAAGGTGATTATTTTGTAGATAGATGTGCTTCGGTAATGTGAACTATTCAGGGTAAGGTTTTATATTGCTTGTCCTCGAACTTTTAGATCATACTACGTACGTATGAGTTTTCAACTTACTTCTGAGGGACGCAAGTTTACGCGTATGAAGACATCACAAGAGAACTGGCGATAATTAACTGAGGAGGTGTTCAAAATGGATATTTTGTTCATCTATATGTTCTTTGGTACATATGCGTGTACAGATGTGCCGAAAATACTTGTGAAGTTTAAATTGGGTGATCGTAAAATAAAAATTAGTCGAAGTTTGATTTTTTTTTAATTACAAGTCCTTATTTCTAGAAAGGAAGTAAAGTGAAATGAATAAATGATCCTTTAAATCCCTAACAATTTTATCAATTTATGTCCGTTAGATTTTCTTTTTTTTTTTTTTTTTTGCCATCGACCAAAGGCATCGGCCATCGGCCATCGGCAATCGGCCATTTGGAGGAAAACAATCGGCCATCGGCCATCGGCCATCTTTGAACAATCGGCCAACAATCGGCATCGGCCCATCGGTCAAAAAATGCCATCGGTCGAGCCCTACACTCCAGGTCTTTTCTCTTCACCTTCTGTGCATGTTACGGAAAACTCAATTGCTCTCCTAGTGGTTATCATAAACATTTTCAAGTTCAAATAAAGATTTTCTTTACCAAAATGTTATTATTATTGAGACAAATTTTAATTCACGCAATTCTTAGCAAAAAATGTGCAATGTTTCTGTGCTCTGCATTAACACAAAAAATTATTTTTTTCTATTGCACACTTTTTCTTTAAAAAAAAAAAATCATATCTTGTTAATTGATCGCTTTTGATTCGTATTCAACTTACAAACTTATTCTTGAACTTGGAGTTAGTCAAAAACTAGTCTCAAATCTTTGAAAACCAAATAGCTGTTTTTCCGCGTTATTTTAGGGACTGCAAGTAAATGCTATAAGCTTCCAAGTAGGTTTATGGTACGCATTTCTTTCCTACTTATTTCTTCACAATAATTTAATCTTTCATCAAATTAATTTTGGATTTCTTTTAAAGTTCATTTTACAGAAAAAAAAAATTGCAATGAATCGGTTTCACAAAACCACATTAGATAGAGCAACATACTATTAGAGAAATGCAGAAGCTTTCAATTTGAGAAACTTGAAGAAAAACGATGACCAATCCAATCAATAATCTTAAATCCTGTAACCACTATTTCTAACAGTGCAATAGTTTTTTTTTCTGTTTTAAGAAGTAATGAGTTCAAATTTAATGGAGCAAATGTTTTGTGCGCGCATAGTGTGTGCGGGTGTGTGTATTTTTTTTTTTTTTTTTTTTATTGTTTCTGTTTCAGGTTTGTGTTATATAACCAATTTATTAGGCTAATTAAAACTTTAGGGAATAGAAGATCAAAACAACTATAAGTTTAATTCATTCATTTTGCACATCCTCTTCTTTAAATACAAATTTATGTTCAATCATCAGAAGTGAAAAAAAAGGTTAAGTGTTTCAGCAGTGAATGTTAAAGAAGTTTTAAGCAACTAGAATATTGTTAGTGTTTTCCAAAATTAAATGGAGCTTAACTGTGAACCGCGTAAGTATTTGGATTTTTTAAATGAGAATAATAAACGCAAAAAGGATAAGCTTGTCATTTTTAATAAATAAGTCTTTTTTTACTGCCAGCAAAGAAATTATCAAGGGATTATTTAAAATTTACCGTTAAATATTTTCCGCCTTCTTACAGTTCTTTCATCGATTGTAAAACAACGTGTGGAAATTTAAAAATAAATAAAAATGCTTTACTATAAAACAACTATTTAACAAACTGTTTATGCTAATTTCGAGTGGCAGAAGCACTTAAAAAAAAGTTTAACTGCATTAAATACAGGGTTATTGAACTAGTTTAATTAGTTTAGAATCAAATAGACGAAATTTTAAAAATCACCACAAATAAGGAACCACACAACCAAACGTGTGGTGGTTGTAAGGTT
The DNA here is from genome assembly GCF_026930045.1 of Uloborus diversus. Taxonomy (NCBI): domain Eukaryota; kingdom Metazoa; phylum Arthropoda; class Arachnida; order Araneae; family Uloboridae; genus Uloborus; species Uloborus diversus. The sequence goes on from NC_072731.1 coordinate 109,717,533, forward strand.
TTACATAAGGGTGGTTCAAAAAAAAAAAAAAAAACCATATCTTGCCCCAAGACAGAGGAGAGGTTCACCTTCCATGTTATCTCCATTTTTTTAATTTTGCCACTTACTTCCCTTTGCTTTTCACTGCCTCATGTGTTGAGTTTAGTGCTCTTTTATACAGCAAGAACTGGATAAAAGCTCCACTTGCAGCTGAAGCCCCTAGAAATGACCTAAATTTATGGAAATACCTTAAAAGATATAGAGGGTGAGATCCAGAAATTGGAGTAGCAGGAGGAGAGTTTTAAAAAATCACCTGTGGTACCTTTCAGATGAATTAGTTGGTTTGGCCTTGTTTTCGGACAGAGTTCTAACTGAAGATAAAATCGAAATTACTGCGGGGTTGAGGGTTGAAGAAAACCAAAGCTTTGTAAAATGTAAGAGGACGAATCCAGTTAGAGCTATCAAAACAGGATGCTAATCTTGGAGATTTTGAAATGGAAAGAATATTTTTTTTTCTCATATGAATTTTTTTTTAAATTTTTAATCTCACTTTAACGAATGGAATGATAGAATTAACTACAGAATGGGTAAAAAAAAAAAGAAATAAGAGCGGTAAATGATACAACTGAAATGATTCAGCTAATTCAGGAATTCAACAAATTTTTATCAAATGATGAGGACGATCAGCAGTTTGTTTTGCAAGTTGTTGAAGCAAATCGAAAGGCTGTACCTACTCCGACAACGAAACATTCTGTTATTAAAAGTACCTCAAACTAAATTGGCAAAGAAACTTTAAATGTAATTTAATCTTCCAAACATTGTAAATATGCAAATAAATATGTAATGTGCTTAAATCATTTGGTTTTAGTTAAAATTTTCAAGCAAAATCTAGCACAATTAAAGAAAATACTCAAAATTTAGTAAAACTAGGAAACTATTTCACCAATGAGCACAGTCTTTTAATATGAGGAGGAGCTTCAAATTTTGGCAACATATTAGGAAGGATTAATGTAAAAAAAAGGGGTGTCTTGATTTCTAAAGCGAAAAACAAATTTTAGCATTCGTTTGTGAACCACCCTATATCTACATACGTGGTGCCATTTTGTATAAAAATATAAATAGAGATTATTATTATGCAAAATGCTTTTCTTATTAACCATTTAAGCAATCAACAAATGCTCACTACTCTCCCTTGACCGCTGTAGATGTTCCTTTAATTTTTGGACTGGGCCTCTGCGTGCACCGCTGTCCACCGTTTTATTCAGGTGCGGGACCACTTCTCTGGTCCCGGGCCTCCACCAGCAGCATTGTCCACCAGCCTCCAATCCTCCTGGGCCGTGGCGTCCATGTCTTACATACATACGATCGCGTGCATACACAAACATTCCTATACGCACATGCCCCTACACACACGCCATCGCCCAGGAGCAGGGGCGTGCACATAAATTCTGAGAAACGTCACAAATTAATTCTCTCCCTCCATATTATTTACCCCTGCATATATTTACCCACCCCTCCCATTCAATGTTTATTATGACCCCACCACCGCCCAAATTTTGAATGAAAAACTACACAAGGAAGAATAGAATGTAACCTTACAAATAGAATTACAAGTTTTTAATATCATCTACTTGTTTTACTCCTCGTTATAAGGAGGTATATCAAGTGAAAAAATGTATATGCGCAATTTTAATTTTTTTACATACTGTTAAACGTGAAAAAAATATTAATGTATGTAATGTGTAAGTGTCAGTGTTTAGCTAAGCATTTCTAAACAGAAAAAAACTGATTGAATCACTAAAATAACGATAGAGTAGCAAAAATAGTACTCAACTCTGAACAACATATTTCTTATCATTAGCATCAAAACAGTACTTTAAATCAGTGCCGTATCTTTCATCTAAGTTCAAATGGTCTGATTTTACAATTCAGTTCTGAAACATTTTTCATGACCTGGGTTTTAAAAATTTGACTTTACGACTGCTTGTTAGCGAATTTAATCACGTTTTCTTTTATCCCAGAGATTATTGGATAAATGGGAAAATCCCATTTATTTCCCATGAGAATGATGTAAGTAGATAATCGCACTGTACACAATCCGCTTAGAAGAGGTCGAAGTTTTACACCAGCAGTACTCAATCTGTTGCCCGTAGGTCGCATGCGGCCCTCTGAATCCTCCAAATGTAATCTAAAATCACTTGAAAAAGAAAAACCATACCAAAAACTTAATTTTGCGCTGCGTTTATGACAACACTCGAAATTGTAATTGACATCAAAATTTTATCTTCCAAAAAAAAAAAAAAAAAAAAGAGGAACGAAAAGCTTTCTTATTTTTATTTACCACAAATCAGAGTATTTATGCAATAAATGGAAACACATATTGTAAATGAAAAATAATTAGAAGGTGAAATTCATAAATAAATGTTCTTAGTAACCTTTCACATGACTAGTAAAACAAGTTTAAACCAGTTACTTCACATTTGTAGACCTGCTGGAGAGGAAATTTTTAAATCACTAAACTTTAAAAAAGCAACTTTTTTCAGTGTCATGTCCAAGCAATGGTGAAACCTACAAAATTGTTTGGAAGCCGTCGGAATTCTCAAAATTTTTACTATATGTTACCTAGCCTTTACTCACCAATAATTTAGTTTCAAAAATTACAACTCTGTAATAGAGTTTGCTTCCATTTATAGTACAAAATTTTCTCGCCAAAAAATGACGACAGATACTAAAATACTTTTAAGAAATTAAAATAAAATGAGAAAGATGGATTTAAAAGGCGTAACCATGGAAACACAAAATAAAATAAGTTAAGAATTGAAAATGAGAAAGTTGGAAATAAACAATGGATTCAAAAAGCGTTACCATTGAAACGCAAAATAAAATGGTTAAAAACTTGAATAGAGAACAGATTTTTGAACGTCATTTAATTCGCTTGTAACTTTTTTCTAATGGAGATAGAGGGTTAAACTTTCGACCTTAGGTCGAGTTAGATCTGGAGTAAAAAAAGCAGTTCTTTCCAATGCTGTCAAAAAGAAAATTGTGGGACAATTCCCACTTTTTAGCCTACTTTCCCAGTAAAAGTCAGAGAAAGAAGAAAAAAAAAGCATGAAAGAAGGCTTAATGCATCTTAAAAATGTCCCGAAAAACAAAACAAAAAAAAAAGTCAAAAATAAATAAAATAGTTAGATAAATATTGAAAAATTAAAAATTGGAAAGTAGGGTATTGAGATGGGGAAAAATGTCTGTCGGTCTGTCGGTCTGTCTGTCTGACTGTTCCCCCCTAATAACTTTTGAATGAATAGTCCGATTCGAACAAACTTTTTTTTGTTCGAAAGATCTCGGCCAGGACACCTCATTCCCATATTTCACTTTTTGATTTGAACTATTTTTTGTTCAATTTTGAACAGTTCGAAAAAACTTAACATTAGCGCCTACGGGGAAATTCAAGGCAATTCCGAACTGTGAGGCGAATTTGCTTCAAACAAACTTTGTAGGAAAAAGCTTTTGATGAAAAATTTGTATATAAAATATCTTTTTGATTTGAACAATTTTCCGTTCAATTTTGAACAGTTCAAATCCCTTAACATTAGCGCCTACGGGGAAACTGAAAGTCAATGTAGATTCCGTACTTGAAGGCGGATTTTTTTCAAACAAATTTTGTTGGAAATAGCTCTTGACGCCAAACTACAGACTTCGACTCCGTGAATTTAGGGGCACTTGACTCCGACTCCTATGCCCGACAATTAATCGTACTCCGACTCCCCGACTTAGACTCTGACTTCGTGGCAAAAATTTATACACGTAGGACAAATGACTGACTCCGATTCTTAGATATTCGACTCCGACTCTTTTACCCCAAAATGAGATTGACTCCGACTCCGACTCCGCAGCTATGGTTCTGACTGTGAAATAATTATTGTTGATCTAAATTGTTTTTATTTTTACGCTAAATTTTTAATTTAGGTATTCAGTTTCCGGCGAATAAACTCGAAGGCCTTTTTTTTTACATAAAGATATGCGTAGACGATTTTTTTTTCTTTTTTTTTGACAATGAAAATTATTTCTTTAAGTTGACACTATATTGTTTTTATTTATTTTGGTAAGTGAATTAATTCATTTAAAAAGTTGTTTTTGGCAGCAGGGGAAAAAGAAACGATTTTTTTTTGATATGATGTATTTATTTTAATGAGCTCATTAATTTTAATTATTATTTTTTCGTTTTGAAAGCTGTTAAAGATTTTTTTAATGGAAAAAAGTATATTAGCTGCTTTGTTTGCTGCTATTTTTTTTTACGCAATTAATTTTTTTAGATGAATGATTAATATTTTATTCCTAGAAATCAGCTTAAAGTATTTTAAAAATATGTTTGAAAAAATTTGCGATTTTAGCTATTTTTGAGAATATTGATCAGGTACTAGAAAGTAGTATGGGTATACGATAAAGTAGGCTCGTCTGGTTCTAGACAGAACTTCTTGTTTTTAAACTAAGAGATCGGGGAGAGAGGTAACTCCCTCCTCGCTGCACACTGTTACTTCCCATCAAAGTCACCAACTTTAGTTAGTTTTTAGACTACTTTCCCAGTAAAAGTCAGAAAAAGAAGAAAAAAGCATGAAAGAAGGCTTAATGCATCTTAAAAATATCGCAAATAAACAAAAAAAAAAGTCAAAAATAAATAAAATAATTAAATAAATATTGAAATATTAAAAATTGGAAAGTAGGGTATTGAGATGGGGGAAAATGTCTGTCGGTTTGTCTGTCCCCCCCCCCCCCAATAACTTTTGAATGAATAGTCCGATTCGAACAAACTTTTTTTTGTCATAGTCAAAACCATAGCTGCGGAGTCGAATATCTAAGAATCGGAGTCAGTCATTTGTCCTCCGTGTATAAATTTTTGCCAAAGCTACGAAGTCGGAGTCCAATTAATTGTCGGGCACAGGAGTCAGAGTCGGAGTCAAGTGCCCCTAAATTCTTGGAGTCGAAGTCTGGAGTTTGGCATCAAGAGCTATTTCCAACAAAATTTGTTAGAAGTAAATCCGCCTTCAAGTACGGAATCTACACTGACTTTCAGTTTCCCGTAGGTGCTAATGTTAAGGGATTTGAACTGTTCAAAATTGGTCGGTCTGTCTGTCTGTCCCCCCCCCCCCCTAATAACTTTTGAAGGAATTGTCCGATTCGAAAAAACTTTTTTTTTGTTCGAAAGATCTCGGCGAGGACACCTCATTCCCATATTTCACTTTTTGATTTGAATTATTTTTTGTTCAATTTTGAACAGTTCTCAAAAACTTGACATTAGCGCCTACGGGGAAATTCAAACCAATTCCGAACTTTGTAGGAAAAAGCGTTTGATGAAAAACTTGTATGTAAAATATCTTTTTGATTTGAACAATTTTCCACTCAATTTTGAACAGTTCAAATCCCTTAATATTAGCACCTATGGGGAAATTGAAAGTCAATGTAAATTCTGTACTTGAAGGCGGATTTACTTCAAACAAATTTTGTTGGAAATAGCTCTTGACGCCAAACTCCAGACTTCGACTCCGAGAGTTTTGGGGCACTTGACTCCGACTCCTGTGTCCGACAATTAATCGGACTCCGACTCCCCGACTTCGACTTGACTTCGTAGCTTTGGCAAAAATTTATACACGGAGGACAAATGACTGACTCCGATTCTTAGAGATTCGATTCCGACTCCTTTGCCCCAAAATGAGATCGACTCCGACTCCGACTCCGCAGCTATGGTTTTGACTGTGAAATAATTATTGTTGATCTGTCTTGTTTTTATTTTTACGCTAAAGTTTTAATTTAGGTATTCAGTTTTCGGCGAATAAACTCGAAGTCATTTATGTTTCTACATAAAGATATGAGCAGACGATTTTTTTTTTGAAAATGAAAACTATTTTTTTTTAAGTTGACATTTTATTGTTTTTATTTATTTTGGTAAGTGCAATAATTCATTTAAAAAATTGTTTTTGGCAACAGGGGAAAAAGAAACGATTTTTTTTGATATGATGTATATATTTTAATGAGCTTATCAATTTTAATTATTATTTTTTCGTTTTGAAAGCTGTTAAAAAAATTTTTAATGGAAAAAAGTGTATTAGCTGCTTTGTTTAAAAGTTGCTGCTATTATTATTTTTTTTTTACGCATTTAATTTTTCTAGATGAATGAAAAATATTTTATTCCTAGAAATCAGCTTAAAGTATTTTTAAAAAATGTTTGAAAAAATTTGCGATTTTAGGTATTTTTGAGAATATTGATCAAGTACTAGAAAGTAGTATGGGTATACGGGAAAGTAGGCTCTTCCCTTTCCAACGATGTATAATATTACTATTTGCGAGTAATTTTTCACCCCCATATTCGGGAATTTATGTGAAAATTGGGCTTAAATTGGAATACAAAAAGAACTATTCATCGAATTGTTTTCGAACTGGTCTGCAAACCTTCTCAGGACTTAAAGGAACAAACTGTGAAAATTTCACCAAAATCGTCCGGGTAGTTCTCGAGTTTTGCGAGTTCAAACACACAGACGCTTTTTGGAGACTTCATTTTATACCATGTAGAGAAGATACTATGTAGAGATTTTCTTTTACACCAAACTAACTTCAAATATTTTCCACGTGACTGATTACATTTGGATAAAATCGCATGGATACATTCAATACTATGACTGTGTGTCGTTATGGTGAACTAAAAAATCCTTCTAATAGCGATACATTTGTTATGTTTCCCATGTACCTGTATTCTTCACTCTAGTCACATTTAAACGGCGAATATACCACCCACAGGGCATGGGAATCAAGGTATGCTCCAAGGAGTTCACGAACAAATGAGTCATTAATTTTCCCCTGTGCCCCAATTAAAATCCATACATTTTAAAAATAAGCCTTTTCAATTGAGAATTTGCGTGTTTCTAAAAGCCACCACATATTTAATTATCAATAGCTCGCAAGAAAGGTTTTAACAAGCTGCAGAGATAAGAGCGGTGACAAATGAATTTAAGAGGATTACCAAGCATTCTTAGGAAAGTTTCATTTGAATAATATTGATTAAAATAGGCAATTAGACATTGTTACAAATTGTGTAAAAATTAATTGTTTTTATGATTAATTTGTTGTAATCTGGCTATTTTTGGAATTTGTTCCATTAATTTTCAATTAAAATTATTGTAGTAACTTAACGTATAAATAGTTTCTTGTAATAAACATAGAACCCCCTTACATTCAAATGACGTATATGGTCCCCCGATAAGGTTTGCGAATGGAACAAAAATAAAACATCCAGAAATAAATAAAATTTTGTCGAACTTTCCAAAGCGGTATAAAAACACCGTGCGGTCTTGTGAATGAAAGAGAGTTTGCTTTCTCTAACTGTTTAGTCTCGTTTTTCAAAGCCGTCTGTGAATGTATTAGCGCTTGGGCTGTGATTTTCGAATTTGTTATTTTCACGTATTTTGGATTTAAATGCGTGGTGTACTGAGTAATGTACAGTGTTTAATGATATTCGATTGATTGCTGGATGTTTGGAATTGTTACCTGCTCTATTGTTAATATTTGTAAATAAATTCACTGTGTTTTTTTCAAGATTGAAGTTCAACGGACTCATAACAATTTGAAGCTCAACATGGGGCTTCTTCAAGACTTCCTTGAAATAATGTGTGTGACCTTGGACATTCCGTCTTGGAAGGCTAATTGGACTTGGATATTTTATGGCGATTACTTGTGCAATGGATGATCAATTGAAACAACTTCTTGACGCAATCTGTGAAGAGTGATATGGCGGCTAATCGAGATGAATTAAAAAGTGATTTGGCGGCTAGTCAAGAACAATTAAAAAGTGATATGGCGGCTAATCAAGAACAATTAAAAAGTGACACTTCGGCAAATCAAGTCCAATTCAAGATTGAATTGAAGAATGATTTAACTGGACTAAAGAATGATATGACAATCCACCAAGATGAAATTAAAAATGACCTGACTTCAATGAAGGTGCTTGTGGAGAATCAATTCACAGCCATAGAGAACCGCGTTAAATCTACTGAAGGAAAATTTGACGAAAAATTTGAAACCGTAGAAAACAGTTGAAAATCATATGGATGAGAAAATTAAAAACCGGGAAAGGAAATTAGCGACGCCTGGAAGCGGTGCTGGTGATTTTCTACAGTCAGCTATACGACCTTCAATTAAGCTTGCCACATTTGACGGCAAATCCTCATGGCAAGTGTACAAGAACCAGTTCCTAATAGCTTCCGAAGCGAATGGATGGGACTCGGTTACAAAGGCCAGCCATCTTGCAGCATCCCTGAGAGGTGACGCAGCGGACATTCTACAGACTCTTCCGGACAGCCAGCGCCTGAATTTCGCCGCCCTCACATCTGCGTCGGAGCTTCGCTTCGGTGAGAAGTGCCAGAAAGATTTCAGTCGATTCTAGCTGAAATCCTGTTTCCAGAAAGCCGGAGAAACCCTGCAAGAGCTAGCGGCGGACGTTGAGAGACTGTCTCATCTTGTTTTTTGCGACTGTCCTGCAGATATTTGAGACAACCTGGAGCCCAATTACTTCATCGACGGAGTTCGGAATCCTGAAATCCAGAAAGTTCTCCGAATGACGGCCGTTAAAGATCTGAAGTCCGCCGAGGTGTATGCCATGAAATTCGAAGTCGCCCAGTAAGCAACCCGCAAGGATCGTCATTCTATGGCCAAGATTCGCATTCAACCCGTCTCTCAGAAATTGTGAAACAAATTAAAGAAATGGCAGGGACCCTCAACAGAATTTCTTCTCTCAAAGATCAAGCGAGAAAACTACTGAAGTGCTGGAAATGCGGCGGCGAGGGGCACTTACGAAGAAACTGTGGAGCTCGCAAAGAAACCAGAGGGAAGAGCACCTCTAATGCAAAAATCAAGCTTTCGTACTTTTGTGTGTAAGCCGTGTTGATTTTCAACTGTTGTTTGCAGTTTCGGTGACAAGAGTCAATAGAGTTTAGAAAATGTCTCAGAGACGTCGTTTGCCCGACTCGTTGAGGTGGCGGGCAGTTGGATGGATGAAAATGGGATTGTTTCAGGCTGATGCTGCTAGTCGTCTCAATGTGTCTCGTAGTATTGTTCAGCGACTTTCGGATCAATACCAATCAGAAGATTCTGTGTCCAGAAGACCTGTTCCAGGCAGACTACGAGCTACAACGCCTGTAGAAGATCGTTTTCTTGTTCTTTCAGGCCGAAGGAGAAGAACCACTACTGTGCTGCAGCTCGTTGCAGACCGCTTTCTAGCGTCAGAAAGAAGAATCTCTGCTACTACGGTGCGAAATCGTCTTCACCATGCAGGTCTCTATGCAAGACGACCAGTTGTGTGTGTTCCGCTCAACGGACCTCAGCGAAGGATTCGCTTATGCTGGGCAAGAGAACATGTTTCCTGGACCCAGCAGCAATGACTTCTGTGCTGTTCGCAGACGAGTACAGATTTACATTGGAGAGTGATTCAAAGCGTCTACTTATTTGGAGGGAACAGTGCACTAGATACCATCAATCCAACACTATTGAAAGGCACGGTTATAGAGATGGTGGAATCATGGTTTGGGCAGGGATCTCGCTTGGTGGTCACACTGACCTGCATGTGTTCCATGGAGGAACTCTGACTGGGCTGAGATATCGGGATGAGACCCTTAATCCATATGTCCGCCCATATGCTGGTGCAATAGATAATGATTTCATTTTGATTGATGGTAATGCACTACCTCACCGAGTTCAGATTATTGAGGAATATCTTGAGGACCACGGTTTGGAACGAATGGAATGGCTAGCTGGATCTCCAGACCTGAATCCGATAGAAAATAACTGGGGCTATCTTTGCAGACAGGTTTGCTGATTTAAATCCTCCTCCAAAGTCGTTAGATGAGCTGCAACAATGCTTACTCTGTGTCTGGTCTTTGCTTCCTATTCCGGTGTCCAACAACTTAATAAACAGCATTGAAAATCGGGTACGTCTGCTTCCCTTATATTGTGGCCTTATTACGAAAGTGAGGGTATAATATTTTACCTTTTCTTGTTCCAAAGAAAGCGGGTTAAGTCGTGAGGATCGATAGTTCTCCTATCAGTACTCGGATTTACTCCGTATTCTGCGAAACGAACTGTTCTGACTAAATCGATAATAGCGCATTTTATAGGTTCGGTTTCGATATTTTATCGGACTTAGCAAATGCTGGGCTCGATTATGGAGAATTCTGGTGAGGTTCTTTGCAGAATGATTGCATTTAGTTTGAACATTGCAAATATTCATTTTTTCCAAAATAATGGAAATACATAAAAAAAAAAACCGTAATTAGCGATTTTTCTTCAAGTTGTAACATAGATCAGAATTTTTTTTTTTCAATTGATATTAGGAATCATCACGCTATAACTTGCATAAAAAATTAAATAAAAAGAGAGAGAGAGAGAATGACTTTAAAAACGCAGGAACGTGGTCTCATGGTTACCTGACAAAACTTGCGCTAGCGTTTTGTGTAATTTTCCTCAGACTGCTTAACCGAGCATAGTGCTTGCTAACTTGCTGAAACTATCCTAATTATGATAATGCATGCTTGCATAATGCTTGAGCGATGGTAGACAAGCATCTTAATGCTCTGTGTTCGTGGTATTTTCAGTAAGTGGCGGTGTATTTCATGTATTTCTGTGTTCATGTTTACAAAGAAAAAAAAAACTCATCGTTTTTTCTTTTTTTTTTCTTTTGATTTTTTTCTGATTGCATGCAAAAAGTTCATTTCAAACTTTTCTTATTCAAGAAAAATGTGTACTAACTAGCATGTTTTTTTTTGTAATAACCGCGGTACAATTTAGAATGTTCAAAACCTGCCCCCTCCCATTCTCCGTTTCTTTTTTTTTTTTTAATTTGTTTTCTTTTTTCGTTGCTACTAGCACATAACGTACCAAAAACTTTTATATTTGATTCAGCCAGAGTAAATTTTCTACTTTATTATCTAATGAGCAGAAAATTCTACCAAGGAACCGAATGTTAGTTTCCTGTTATATTTTTCAAACAAAATGTTCAGGCATTTTGCAAAAAAAAAAAAAAAAAAAAAAAAAAAAAAAAAAAAAAAAAAAAAAAAAAAAAAAAAAAACCCACCTTAAACAGTATTTATTTTGTTTAAATGGTTTATCTGAAACACGTTTTTACACCGTGACAAAAAAAAAAAGGTTCTTTTTCCGCTATAATCTGTAATGGAAATTGGATTGAAGTCGAATTTGGTTAAGAAGTAGTTTTAAATGTTTCTGTTAAAAGTAAAATTAAGGTATAAAATGTTTTAAAGGAATTAAATAATATTCTACATTCCAAAATAGTCGCCTAAGGGATGAAAGCTAATAAAATGTGCTTTAGTTAATTAGTAGTGCGATCAACAGCATCAGGTTTACCATAACATTTCTGCAGCAGAAAGAAGTGGCCAAGTGTTTTGTGAAGGGGTATCTCTTATTTCTTGCTATATTATAAACATCTAATGATGGTGTCAAAGCAGCTAATGAAATCGTTTAAAGGTTATTATGTTGAAAATTCGGGCTTGATTTTTATTTCATAATCGACGTTTGTAATTTCAAGTAAAGACTGAATTAGATCAAAAGTTTGCAACAGATTAAAATGATTTTGGGGTAGTACTGCTGCATAAACCAGTTTCATGATAAGTTTGCATTTATTCAAGCAATCACTTGAAATTAAACTTGGCTCCTAGTGATGAGAGATGATTTTTTAAATAATTTTAGTCCAGTTGCCAAATGTTGGGCAAAAATTGTTTCATTCCGGCCAGGTTGCAAATCTTTAGTTACAAAAATCTATTCTATTTACGCGCACAACCAGTGAACTCACACATATTCAACTATTATGATGTAGCTAGAATGTGGTGGACAAGAAAGGTGAATCGGATCACGAAGCGATCGGATTGTCATCGTAACCTAAAACAGCTGAAAACCGCAAATTTCAACAACTGCTTTAAACCTTCTTTAAAAGTTAAAATGTTGTGAACAATCGTAATTATGTAATACATTGTAAAAAAGCGACAGTATTACTTGAAAACTTCTATTAAAACGATTCCATAAACTTTTCTAGTAACGAAACAGCTTATTCTTAGAAACGCTGTCAATGTTACAAACTTCATGGAAGTCTAATTTCCTGGAGAATTTCTAGTAGTACTGCAATTTTTTTTTTTTTTTTAAGTGCACGTTATAATTATTTGGGACCTGTATTCCATGCTTATTCACCTGTATTTTGGCGTTTGTTCTGATGCGACCTTATGTTTCGATATAATTCTTTTTTGTTGTCGTTTACTCAAACCCTCTTTAAAATTTGGCGACTTATGTTCGATCGCTCTGAAAAAGATATATGATCTCCCCATCTTAGAAATCGTAATAAATATTTCAAAAAACAACCAGAAAGAGATTCTAAGACCAAAATTTTAAATAATTAATAATCATTAAATTCATCAAATTTAAATACACCAATGTGGTTCAAGAATTCAACGTTAATAATAGCCTACTCAACACTTCTGTAACATAGCAGCATAAAAACATGAAAATTATGCATACATTTTGCTTAAAAATTATTAAATTTTAATTGTCAAAAAGGAAATCTTGATTTTTTTTAAAGGCTGTTTGTAGTTTAATTAATAATTTACATTTGCAACGTTTTATTTTTTCTCTATTCCAAACGTAATAACAGAAACCAATGCTTCTTAATTAATGTATTAATCTTTAAAGAAACATGATGTGTGTTTTGTACTGTCCAACCACAGATTGTATGGAATATTCAAACGTCCAGATAAGAAGAATCTATCTGAATGAGGGGGGAAAGTAAAAATTTGATGCCGGTATTCCGCTCATTTGAATGAGACTCTGCTGCTGCAAAAACTGGCATCGCTAAAAAATAATAGATTCGTGCATTTCCGGCTGTAAAACGAATGTTTGTCTTTCCATGCAATCCGTAGTCAGACAGTATACAGTGGCTCCCAAAAGTGTTCGTACACTTGGAAATTTTTTAGTAAAACCAAAATAACTCAAAGCTGAATTCGAATATAAAGTCCAATATTTTTTCACATCATTCCTATGTCATTCTAAATATAACCCATTGGTTTTTTTCAAAATATTGACGGATCTTCTTTTTGAAATGGGTCAGAAAACGAAGAGACAGAGAAATAACACGCCACAAAAGTCATCGTACACTTATATATTTTCGAATAAATTCATGATTAAAATTATCATATGCCGTTTTATTAATATTTTTGCATTGTGTTGACCCTTATAAGTCATTTGGATTTAATTTTTGGTTTATTTATTCCATAATATATTGCTTATTACTGTAAAATGGCTGGTATTCGTAAAAAACCGCAAACGCCATTCAAAATTTGAATTTTTTTTTCACAGTAGTGGTAAATTGGTTTGAAATGTCTCTAAATTAGTTAATTTATTTGTTTGTATAGTAAAGTGCTTGATAAAATGCTTTATAGAAAGGAATCGGACCGAAAACAAGGTAAGAAAAGATCAACCGGCAAAGTTGACAAAACGTGATCGTAGATTTAAAGTTAAAAAATTTATGAAAAATACACATTTTAGTACTGTAAAAGTTTCTGCAGAGTAAAATGAAACATTTTACATTTACTTTTCACTTAAAATTGTTCGCCAAGTTCTTTGATTAGCTGGATTAAATGGGACCTCTTCCCGCAGAAATTTTCTTGGTCGTGCGAAAAACAGAAAGCTTACGCTTTTCGTCCCAAATCAATGATAAATAAGCTAAAAACAGTTTAGAATCATGTCTTACTTACAGATAAAAATTAATTTAACATTTTTGGTTAAATTGTTGTATAACTGTAAGTAGAAGAAAAAATTAGGAACTTAATCTTAAGAACTTAGTTGGATCAGTTAATCAGGACGGTGAAGGTGTTTTAGTGTGAGGGTGCATATCAGTATCAGGACTTGGTAGTTTGTAATTTTTTGATGAAATAATGAATCATGCTGTTCCTTTAAATATTTTAAAAACCAATTTTGAACTCTTAGCCAAAAATTTGGTTATTGAAAACAACTTTGTTTTTTATCAAGATAACGATAAGAAGCACACGGTTTTCAACGTTTGCGTCTAGTGCCTCGAAAATTGTCCTAAAATTTAGAAAATACCCCCTCAATCTCCAGATTGTAACTTAATGTAACGTATTTAGAGATATCTGGAGGCTAGATTACGAAAATAGGGCTTTAAAACGAAAATAGAGCTAGAAATAATAATACTCGAAGTGTGGTATAACACTTACTCAGAAATTACGCTAAAAAAAGAAAGAAAAAGAATGAAATCTATTCCCAGATGTTTAAAAGGTGTTATGAATACTGTATGATATTCTACTAATTAATAACTTAATCAAAAGTTAGATTAGTCAATAATATATAGACATTTTATAAAGTGTACGAAGACTTTTGTGAGATAAAATTTACGGCACTTTTCGGTTTTTGATTTTTAAAAAATTAAGTTTTAATATTTTTTAAATACTTTTCATGCAGTTTTGTTAAAAATTGATCATAGATCTTATAATTAAATACCTATTCCGAAATATTAATTCTAACCAATGATTTGGGGCCTATTTCGTTGAAAGTCGAAGGTGTACGAAGACTTTTGGGAGCCACTGTATATTCACATTTTAACTATGTGCTTTTCTGGAAAATGAATATAATGTCAAGTTAGTATTAACGCTGCGTTTCTGGACAGGGGTGCCCATCCCCCCCAAGCTCAATGGCGCAAATTCCCCCCCAAAAATTTTCTCGCTTTCGAATCGGGTTAAACATAATAGTTTTTAGAGTGTTGAATTTCCAGTCAAATTCACGGGAAGGGAGGGGGGAGAGCTAACAAATACCAGTTGAACTGAAATATTTTTGGATTGTTGATCTGTCTTGTCTTCCCAAATTTTACAGCGTGGACCTTGAGTAAACAAGTTTTGAGTACCCCTGAATTTTGCTACACTTTTCAACTTTCTGGCTTAGAATGAGTAATTACTAGATGTATGCAATATGAATCTTGAAAAGGAAAGTTATCGTCACTTAGATAAGGGGTCCGGGGGTTTCTCCGATGGAAAATTTTCGAAATAGTAGTTTTAAAACCAGTTTTAGACGATCTTTGATGTTAGGGGGATAAAAGGTTTGATGGCCTCTTCCCGGTAATTTTTCAATATTGAAACTTTAAAAGCGCAATTGTAGACACTTCAACGTTGTGTTAAGGAGGGCTCTCCTTTGTTTTCAAAATTGTACTTCTAAAAACGCAGTCTTAGACAATCTGTGGTAATGTTAGAGAAAAAAGAGATCCTAGGGCTCGCACCAGGAAAATTTTCAAAATTCAAGTCTTAAAAACGCTATCTTTGGATGGGGGAAAAGCAGTTTTTTGAAATTGAAGCTTTAAAATCGCGACTGTAGCCGATCTTTGTGACGTTAAGAAAAGGATTTTCGGCAGCTCTCCTGAAATTTTCTCGAAACTGAAGCCCTGAAAACTAAATGTAAGACGATTTTTTAATAATGTTGACAAGAGGGGGTGTGGGAGGGGGGCGCTCCACTTAAACTTTCGAACTTTTAGCTTTAAAAACGCAGTTTTGATAGATCTTTATAATGTTAGTAGAAGGTGAATTTCGGTGCCTTTAACCCGGCAGTTTTTTGAAATTGATACTCCAAAATCGCAATTTTAGGCTTGGCTTTGATCGTGTGAAGGAAAGAGTCAGGGGCTCTCTCCTATAAATTTTTCGAAATTGCAGTACTAGAAACGCAATTTTAGGTGACTCTCATCACTGTCTCACGTGTTCATGCAGAATTGTGCTACTTCTAGAAAATGCATAAAAAATTGAAAAGAAACGGAACTTTGAAACGGACACCAACTCCATGCCGTCTGTGATGTGTGTTCCCTTCATTGAAAAAGAGACACGGTCATTAAATTTTGGAAAGAGTACCAGAGCCGTCGATAGGTCTAAAAACTTCTGGGGGGGGGTACGCTTTGGCGGCCCCTTAATTGTTTCAAACGCATGTTTTAATGTGCAGAGAGAGAGAGAGAGAAGATTTGGCTTCTGGTTTAGCAGGGGTAGTCATATTACTAGACCTTAGTACTAGTAATATAAGTTTAATCGTAAGGATACTATTCAATCAGAATTAGGGGGTGTCGGAGGGCTACCTTCCTGCATTATTTCGAAATCGAAGACATAAAAACACAGTTTAAGACTATATTTTAAGTTTGGGAGGAAGGGAAGATGAGGTCCAGGATAGCATCTCCCGATATTTTTTTTCCAAATTTAAGTTTCTAACACAATTGTACGTTATATTTAATTATGTTCAGAAGAGGGGATCTGGGCATCTCCCCCGAAAATTTTCAAGATTGTTTTTGGAAAACACAGTTTTAGACGATCTATGGTGATATTAAGGAAAAGAGATGCGTCCCTATCCCCGACTTTTTTTGAAATTCTGAAGCCTTAAAAACGCGATTGTAGACTTTTTTTGTTGAAAATTTAGTGCACCGCCAGTTTCTTGAAACTAAAGTTCCGAAAATGTAATTTAATCCAACCTTCGATAAAAAGGGGGAGGGGGGAGCTTTGAAGGTGTTCGCGACCAGAAATGCTTCGTAATTGAAGCACTAAAAGCGAGATGTAAGACATTTTTGATGATGTTGGCGAGAGAGAGAGAGAGAGGAAATGGGGGGGGGGGGAGGAGCCATTCTCTCGAAAAAAATTCGACCTGTTAAAACCACAGTTTTAGAAGATTTTTGGTAATATTAATGGGTGGAGAGATTGGGAGTCCTCCCCTGGCAAATTTTTAAAATTGAAATTCAGTTAACTCAATCGTAGATTATTTTAAATAATGTTAGAGGGGTAGAAAGTTTTGGAGATCTTCCCCGAAACATTTTATGAATTGATGCCTTTTACAATGAATTTTTTTAAGATCTTCGGTAATATTTGGAGAACGACAGCTTCGGGAAACCTCAGCGAGTTTTTTATTTGAAATTAAAGTAGAAAAGACGAAATTTATTCGGCTTTGAATGATGATGAATGATTAATTTAGAAGGCGTTTCTCGGAGGTAACGTTGGGAGTATTCTCACGGTTTTTCGAAATTGCAGTCCTAAGTTCTCAGGTGTAGGCCATCTTTAATGACGTTAGGGTAAGAGATGGGGTTTGAGAACATTTTCCCGGGAGTTTTTCAAAACCTAAGTTTTAAAAAGTCACTCACAGGGCAGCTTTGGGGACGTAAAAAGAAGGGTTTGGAGTTCCCCACTCTTCTTTTCAGTTTGGCTATGTCTCTCCTATCTTCATTGTAAATTTTAATTATTGGTAAACATATTGTGTTAACATTTTCTTCCAATTTTCCTTTGCCAAACACGATTATTTGGTTGGACTTTCCATAATAAAGTTTTCAATTTCTCGCTTAATATTTTTGTTTTCTTCCAATAGAAGCGTTTGTAGCCTTAGAAAAAGGACTTTTAACATTTTGAACGGATGTGATAATTTTCTGAGATACCTTAGGTCTCTATTTCACTTCATTTTATTTAAAATATGCCACCTGCATCTCTTGATCAAGCTTTGATTTACTTACGTTTTTTACATTCAAACATTTCGAACTTTTGTTGTGGGTATTCATTACAAAACTTTGAATCTCTCTTTGCATTGGACTGGTTCCCCCCCCCCCCTCTATTTCAAACTTATTTAGGTGACCCATACATTTTTCTCCACTTAGTAATGATTTTCAGGACAACATTTTTCATTAAAAAAAAAAAAGAATATTTCGGCTACCCCTAGCCTATGGGATATCCTAATGAAGCTGTCCTATTTATTTATGTATATTTTTCTTAAACTGAAGAACCATGAAGCATGGTTTTGTATAACCAGGGCCGCCGAGACACAAGGCGTGCACCATGTTAGTTTTGTCGCCGATCCTCCCTCCCATTATGCTAATTTTACTCTATGCACAATACTTTAATTTGAGTTTGGCCCATAGTTTCTGATTAGGCACCAGGGTTGCCAGATTTAAGAACAGTAAATACGGAACAGGATTCTAGATGGAAAAAAAAGGGGGCGGTTATTTTTGAGACGTCGCTGTAAATTCAATCTCAACAAAGCATTAAACCTAACAAAATGTCACCTATCAAAGTATAAAAAATCGTTTTCAATGCGAATAACGACGCATGCGCAGAGATATATTTCAAATATTAGTCAATGAGCAAAGAAGCAACCATTCGGCTCCTCAGGGGTGCCTACTCTAAGGGCAAGGACGCACCTCTCTCAATATCGTGGAGACCCCTCCCCACCCCCCAAAAAAAGCAAAGGTGCCTTAAACCAAAAATGAGATAAATACCCCTCAAAACAACGCCCCCTAAAAATTTCAACGGCGCAGTCTGCGCCATGAACCCCCCCCCCCCCCCTAGGTGGGCACCCCTGCGACTTCTAATGGTCTGCTGCAAAAGCAAAAACATACAAACCAAAGCAAAAGGAAAACATTTTTTGCGTTTGCTGCCACATGATTTTCTTATTGCTCATTATTTCACATTTTTTGTTTTACTTTACTTTTTTTCCTTAAACTAATGTCTCGTTCTGTAAAATATTGTTATCCGCTAGAATACGGGACTTTAGTCGTCCCGTATGGAAGCTCCACAGGACGCGGGACAATTTTTCAAAATACGGGACTGTCCCTTGAAATCCGGGACGTCTGGCAACCCTGTTAGGCACAAATACCTACTCTGTGGCCTAGTGAATAGTGTATTGAATACTTCTGTTTTCGTTGATAAAAATGTTTGAAGCGTACATGTCCGCTGCCCTTACTTAGATATTTTTAATAAAAGAGAATCATGGATGTTTCTAAATTGTATTTTAAAATTACATTTTCTATTCAAATTTCACAAAAAAACTTTTTGGCACTATTATTTCAAATGTTCATTCACAGTTACTATTTTAATTTTTTAACACAACGAAGTTTTCCTTTTTCTTCGTTAGTTGAATCGCTAAAATGAAATTGGCGACCTCACTTCTGAAAAACTGCGGGGGGTGGGGGGGGGCGTAAGGAGTCTGCTCTCTAGAGTACGTGAAAAAAGCATTTTTAATGAATCTATTTCTTGCTGAATGAGTTTTAATATTTTTTCTTTCCAAAATTCAAAAATTTCATGCTCTAAAGAAAAAACTTCCCGGGAAAAAATCCCCCCCAAAAATTTTGATGGCGCAACTTGCGCCATAATCCCCCCCCAGTGGGCACCCCTGTTTCTGGATACATTTTGATTGTATGGTAAAATCTGCTGTCTCATGCTTGAAGAAATATAAGATTTCACAGCCTTAAACTACTTTTTTCCGGTCTATGAATAAATTTTAAACTCAATGCTTTGAAAGTTGAACACACATTTAGCATTCCCTTTTTAGTTACTCTGCTTCAAAAATTGGAAAAGCGCATAATGGATATCAATCAGTCTCTTTTTGCGAAACACCTGGGCATTTCAAAAAAGCTGTTTTCCTCTGTAAATGACAAAAATAATTGCTAAAAAACGAAGAATTTCTCGCTTTATCTGAGAGATTAAATGCAAAATACCAGTTAATTTAAGTTCTAGAAGCTTTAAAGAGGTAAAATGATCTGGAATTGAAAGCCTGCCAAAGTAAGCAATATTATTTCAGTCATTGATGACTCAAATTATTGCGTTGAACTTATTAGAGCTACTGCACCCTTTTGCTCCAAAAGTAAATTGCTTTTACGCCCAGTTTCTCAATCTCTCAAGTTTTTCATTAAAATGAAGATGTTACAGTAACTTGACGTATTCTTGAAAATTGGATCCCTACTCTTTTGATTTGAAGGGTTTTTTTTTTTCATTTTTATCATTTATTCACTATATTTTCAAGATTCTTTTCTTGTTCATTGCGCATTAGTCAATAGTTCAATTGGAATATCGGAAGCAATTTTAATTCTTATTCATGTAAAGCAAATTCTTTTTTTTTTTAAAAAACTTGCTTTTAATTCCCATCAAAGGCTTTTATGTCAGCTTATGAAAGTAGGGCTGGATAAGGAAATGAAATTTTAAAATAAAATTACTTTTTAGATGGTGATACCAGTCCTGTGTCATATTGCAATGATCAATTACTTGTACCCTGCTGAAGGTTTTAGCTCGTTTTTTATGATTCCCTACAAAGAGAAATGTCTTTTCTTCGACCAAATCCAAGCAAGTAAATAACATAATAAAAATAATACTAATAATTACAGTCTGCATATATGATATTTTTAAAAACATTATTTTGTTTTTTTTTTTTTTTTTTTTTTGAGTTATCTCGAATTGCTTCTTGTTTTCACTTGATTGAAGTTGGCATTCCAGGTCCCTTTTGAGGTCCACTGGCCTCCGCATGTGTGCTCTTCTTGAGCAATGACGTACATGTCCCCTGGAATCGACTTGTTTTATACCCGACCCTATTGACTTCACACAATTCTCATTAGACGAAAACAGCATCCAGTACACAACCTCCGGCATCCTGCCCCCTGCCATTAAGTTGAATTTTGACCTTTTTAATTCAAATTATGTTTTTCGCAGTTGTGATTGCAATAAGAGCCATTTGTAGAAACAAGAAATCCTACGAGCAGGATTCTATCGCAATTCGCGATTGCGTACAATATAATTTGAATTCGAGACTATTAAATTCAAATTAATGCGTGTGTGGCTGGATGCTGGATGTTGTGTACTAGATACTGTTTTACTTTTCTTTCTTTTTTTTTTCTGACGAGTTAACGTTCTTTTAACTTTTTCCCTAATCAGAAATAGCAAAACAAATATGATACTGAATTTGATGAGGTATCCTGGGGCTCATTATGTTTTATGAAATAACTTGAAACCACTGACGCTTTTGTAACTGCACTTCTTAACGTTGAGAAAATGTTCGTTTTCGTCCTGGTATGAAGTGGTGACTGATTCTCAAGATCTGAAAGCAGAAAAAAAAAAAAAAAAAAAAAAAAAACCCTCTTAAAGCAGCAACAGTGTTCAAAGCTGTTAAACTCTCCTACATTCCAAAATGAGGTTCAGTACAGAGAGGAAACCATGTATACTGAAATTTAAACGCACACACACTTATCCACAAGAACCAGCATCCATCCTATCGCATTAAGTTGAATTTGAAATTCAAACTATGTTTTTTCGCAATCACGAATTCCGATAGGACCCCACTCGTTGGGTTTCTTGTTTCTACAAATGTATCGCGTAACTGCGAAAAACATAATTTAAACTCAATGCGTCAAAATTCAGAAGAATGCAAAGAGCTGGATGCTGTATGTTGTATGCTGGATACTGCTTTCGTCTAAAGAGATTGTGTGAATCTGAGAGAGTTGGGCGTTTACTTCCATCTATACGATATTTTTTTCGCATCGGAAGTGTTTCTGCATCGGAACATCGCGTTTCCGAAGCAATATTCCGAGAGCGAACAGTGAGCTTACTACGAACCATGGCCCCACTCAATGTCGCTGACGCTTACATTGTGCAACTTAAGTATTGTGTACACTTAAGTATTGAGTGGGGCCATGTTCGAAGTTATTAATATAAGTTCTTTAAAAGCTAAAAAATTTTTAAATTCTAAAAAAAAGGTGAGAACATTCACCCTATTAAAATTTTGAACTTTGATAATCTTTTATTTTTTTAAATCTGTAGTAAGGAGGCTTTCCTATTATTTAGCTAATTTTTTTCCTATACTTTCTTGATTAATTTTCTAAGTTCAATCTCGCTGAAATCATCATATTAATTCATTTTTTTTAATTCTCTTTTTTTATTTGCAAATGTACAGTTTTGTGTTATCAAAGCTCTTTTTAAATACTCTTCCTTAAAGTATTTATCATATTAATACTGAATTTTCATTTATTAAACAAAACATAAGTTGGGCAGGGGAGAAGTAAAGAATTTCGCTAAGTAAGTGCCATGGTCATGAAAACAAAATGTTTTATTAATATTGATGAAATGTTTTCTAAAATACCTCAACTGATGCGGTACTGATAATCAAATAAAATGTTTGGTAATTAATGGAGCTTTCGGCCCTTAATGAACTGTTTTTTTTTTTTTTTGTTAAAAAAATAATGAAGAACATTTTGTCATATTTTCTTAATTTTTTCTTTTTTTATTTAAATTTCACACGTTTGAAGATTAGTTTTGGGCTCTATAAAAATTCCGAATTAACGTTTTTTTAAAAATTAATTTCCAAACTTTTTTTCGAATACTTTTGATTAAAAAAATAATGCCTCCATAGTTTTGATGCCCCGCATTCCAACACATTTATAAAATACTCATCTTTTTCTCAATTTTTGATTCGTTTCACATTTAATTGAAGAAATTAGCTGGAAAAAAAGCGATTTCCTCTGTCGTCTTCGAAAAGATTTGGAGTATTTTCATTTACTTGGAATTCGAACGTTTTTTCCCGGACTAATGAATGGTGTTTATTCAACCAGCTTCGCATTTTGTGAGGAGTGGGGGAGAAGATAATACGCACCTTTCTAACAAATAAAATATCCAAACATGCTTGCTTCACGTTATGCACGCTCAAGAGACTCGCAATCTGACCATCGTCGATTTCAATATAACTTACAATTTTGAATCAACCCATACAATGCTAGAAAAAATAAATATCTTTTAAAAAGTTTTTTTTTTTTTTTGACTGTTAGTTTTTTGTGGGAGGCCCTGTAATGTACTCAGAAATTAGCGTTAGGTTACGTACAAAAAAAATCATTTTTCTCAGCTCCTATAAGAGTTTTGACAGGTGACATTTTAAAGGTTTTTGAATGGACTTTTTTATGATTCTGTGATATTGATATTCCAAGGTCATGAAAAGCATTATTTGATCTTGAATATTTTCAGAAGTATTTTTCGAAAATCTATAAAAAAAATATATTAGTTTTTGCTTTTTAATGTGATGTATGTGTGGTAAAAATTTCAAAATGGGATTGCATTGGGATCAATATTCTCAAAATTAGCTACAATCGCCAAAGCATTTCAAACATAACTTTTTAACATTTTAAGCTGATTTTTAGCAATAAAATATGCCTTGCTCATCTAAAGAAATGGATGCGAAAAAAATAAATAAACGAACAAATGAAGTAGTAGCACCTTTTAAACAAAGCAGCTTACATATTTTTTACCACTGAAAAATATATTTAATCTCTTTCAAGAAGAAGGAAAAAAATAATTAAAAAATAATAAGTTCATTAAAATAAATAAATTATCATTTCTATTAACAAGAAGTTCCGTCTAGAACTAAACGAGCCTACTTTCCCGTATACCAATATCGACTTTCTAATATCTAATCAATATTCTCAAAGTTAGCTAAAATCGCAAGATATTTCAAACATAATTCCAAAATATTTTAAGCTGATTTCTAGAAATAAAATATGCCTCGCACATCTAAAGAATTAGATGCGCAAAAAAAATCATAAACAAGCAAATAAAAAAGCAGTCCGAGTCGGAGTTGAATTTCCAAGAATCGGAGTCAGTCATTTTTCCTCTGTGTATAAATTTTTGCCCAAGCTACGAAGTCAGAGTCGAAGTCGAGGAGTCGGAGACGGACTAATTTTCGGGCACAGGAGTCGGAGTGTGAGTCAAGTGCCTCAAAAATCTTGGAGTTGATGGCGGGAGCAGACCTATTTCCAACAAAATTCGTTTGAAGTAAATTCGCCTTTAAAATTTGTGGAATCTATACTGACTTTCAGTTTTCCCGCAGGCGCTAATGTTAAAAGATTTGAACTGTTCAAAATTGAACGGAAGTTTGTTCAAATTAAAATAATGTTTTCTATACATGGGGGAGGAGGGGGGGGGGCTCTTCTTCAAAAACTTTTTTCTACGAAGATTGTTAGAAGCAAATTTACCAGTTCAGGATAGGCACTAATGTTTTTGAACTGTTCAAAACTAAACCAAAAAGTGTTCAAATCATAAACCGAAATATGAGAATGAAGTGTTCTCACCGAGATCTTTCGAATAAAAAAATTCAAATCGTACTATTCACTCAAAAGTTATTGGGGGGGGGGGAGGGGACAGACAGACATTTTTTCATCATCTCAATACTCGTCTTTCCAATTTTTAATTTTTCGATATTTATTTAATTATTTTATCTATTTTTGATTTTTTTTTCGCGATATTTTTAAGATGCATTAAGCCTTTTTTCGTGCTTTTTTCTTCTTCCTCTGACTTCTACTGTTAAAGTAGGCTAAAAAAAAGTAATATCAGAGAAATTCTGAAAGGAAGTCTGTGGCGGGCCTGCGTCCAGGAGACCCCATAGCACCTACAGCCTTAAAATTTTGTACAAAATTACTTCGAGCCCCGGTGGTTTGCACTTGGGGTTTTATTTCTTAAATTTCGAATTTTTTTTTTTTTTTTAATTA
The DNA here is from genome assembly GCF_026930045.1 of Uloborus diversus. Classification (NCBI taxonomy): domain Eukaryota; kingdom Metazoa; phylum Arthropoda; class Arachnida; order Araneae; family Uloboridae; genus Uloborus; species Uloborus diversus. The sequence goes on from NC_072731.1 coordinate 109,741,861, forward strand.
TTTTTTTAAGCTCAAATCTCGCGTAAATTGCCTGCAAAAAAATGCAAAAGTAAACAAAACATAAATTGCAGAAGCTCATGTACACTTGTCACTAAATTTTAGGCAATTTTTTCTACTTCAAATATTTTGAGATGTCTCAAAGTTGTCATCAAAATCTCGCCATTTATGTTTCTTCCGTCCCATTTTACTACCAATGAAAGTAAAAGTTTACCCTTCATCATGGTAAAATTAATATTACTCTTAGAGAATTTCAAAAACGTTTGTTTTGCGTATTGAATTTAAATTCTTTAGAACATCTTGGTTATAAAGAAATATAAAGTTTGTTATTAATACAATCGTTTAATAGTAAACTTTAAACGAAGGACAAAATGGACGTTTCTTCCAGAAGTTAATTTAAATTAAAAATGATTTTATTATTTGGGAAAAGAAATGTTAACGTTATAAATCAAAATCCGCAGTAATAAGTCACTGCCACACAGTTAAAAAATTTCCAAGTGAAGGTATAATTCGACTATACATATTTCATTAAATGTATAAAAGAAAGACAAAAGAAAAAAAAAAGAAAATCTGAATTTTTGACACCTTGAATTCAAATTGTATTTTTCGCAATCATGGGTGTGTGTTCGGGTGCAGATATGTGTGTGTGTGTGTGTGTGTGTGAGCGCGCGCGTGCGCGCATGTGCGTGTGTAGGAATAGATGGCACTGCCCAAGAGTGGTCCCTCTCGTGGAGGGGGGTGGACAGTGGAGTTCACAGAGTTAAGTGTTTTGTTTAAGTTAAGCCTAGAATGAACGCAAACGGTTTGTAACCATGGCGACGAAAATTTTGCCTCTTAATAAATATTAAAACAACGAGCTAGCTAAACTTATTCTCGTCGTCATGTCATTCTGAAAAACCAGAGCAACATCAACTTTGGTCAAGTGAATATAATAAGCAATTTGTGATTGCACAAAAAAAAAAAAAAAAAAAAAAAAAAAATCCGGAACGTGGCAAAAATCTTGCAAAAATTTTAAGTATTTTCTTGCTTGAAAAGCAAATGTTGCATTTTTCCAAAACTTTGCATTTTAGAAAGGCATAAAACTTTAATCTAAATCACTTTCATGATTTACTAAACATAATTAAACCGTTAAATTTGAGAAAAAAAAAAAGCTGACGACATTTGTTTTGCTGTGAAAATATTTCAATTTCTTCATTTTTAATGATACACATAAGGTTTATATCTCCAAGGGGTAAAATATTTATAGGGGGGATTTGAAGGGGGGTAGCGAAACAGCAAAAGACGTAACCAAAGTAACAAAACAAAATTTTAATTTTAGTTGTGATATGCCTCGGATTCCGTTTTTCTAAAAACAATTTTCATGGCACCTCTTAGAAATGCTCTTAGAATATTCGAGCAAATTTTATCTTAAGCAGAAAATTCGAAGCTTTGGAATGATTTAAAAATGTGCATGAATTATTTCTATTTATTATTAAATTTGAGTGTTTACAACTAAGAATTTCATTGATTAAGTATTTACTTTTAAACACTTTTCTGGTATCTTTTCTTCTTTACTAATAATAAAGCTGAAAGTCTCTCTGTCCGGAGGATGTCTGTAGGATATCTGTAGGATGTCTGTAGGATGTCTGTGACGCGCATTGCGCCTAGACCGTTCGGCCGATTTTCATGACATTTGGCACAAAGTTAGTATAGAGCATGGGGGTGTGCACCTCGAAGCGATTTTTCGAAAATTCGACGCGGTTCTTTTTATATTCCAATTTTAAGAAAAAAATATCATAAGATGGACGAATAAATTACGAAATTATCATAACGTGGAACCGTAAATGGGCACAAGCCAATTGGCGAGATACGAAATTATCATAACGTGGAACCGTAACGTGGGCACAAGCCAATTGGCGAGAAAATTCACTACACATCATTTGTAAATATACAGGCGAACCAAAAGACCTTTTAATTTGCTATTACGGGCGAAGTCGTGCGGGTATCACTAGTTACTAATAATAAAGCTGAATGTCCCTCTGTCTGTCCGGATCTCTGTCTGTCAGGATCTCTGTGACGCGCATAGCGCCTAGACCGTTCGGCCGATTTTCATGAAATTTGGCACGAAGTTAGTTTGTACCATGGGGGTATGCACCTCGAAGCGATTTTTCGAAAATTCGATGTGGTTCTTTTTTCAATCCAATTTTACGAACAAAAATATCATAAGATGGCTGAGTAAATTACGAAATTATCATAACGTGGAACCGTAATACGGGTACAAGCCAATTGGCGAGGAAATTCACCCTACATTATTTGTAAATATACAGGCGAACCAAAAGACCTTTTAATTTTCTATTACGGGCAAAGCCGTGCGGGTACCACTAGTTTTAAATAAATACTAGACGGAAAATTTCAGTCACAATCAAGGCGATATTACAGACAAAGAAAGGAAAAATCAAAAGATCTTGCTGCAACACTAGTTAACAAATCTGCACAAACTTTGAATAAAATGACTGCACAACCATTGAATATTTGTTTTTTTTTTTTCACTTTTAATTCGCAAATATTGTTGCTGACTACGAAAAACTAAGTGAATACATTGTGGGTCAGCTTATGGCTAGAGACACCCGTACTGTGTGCGCAGAAAATATATTTAAATCATATTTTCATTTCTGAAATTTAAGAGAGCAATTGACCCAAAAGTTATGTGTACAATAGAAGAAGGTTGAATTAATGTTCAGTGCAGTGAGACAGAAAAACTCTCCAAAAAATGCAACACAAACAGTTTTATTCATATAGTTTTACAGAAACTAATGTTCGATTGCATAAATGAGAAAAAATCGAAGTTCATCGAATTGAAAAGCACAACTAAGAAAGCGATGAAAATGAAAAAAAGCATGCACGTAATTTTTATAGGTTCCGTCTGGATAAAAGGTAAAACATCTCTAGACTTGTATCACAACACTACAGGAAAAACACTATAAATAGACAAAAAGAAACATGAACTTAGGCGACTAAACCAAAAAATATAATGCTTATTTTTTAATTCTTCAGTCTAACATACGATTATGTGAAATAAATACGCATTATGTAACCTTACAAGAATGCACTTTAAAGTTCGCTTTCTTTTTTCTTTATTTTTCTTCAGAACTTAGAAAATAAGCATTTTGTTATAAAAATGACTTGCCGAATTCTAATTAAGGTACTTTTTTAAATGAAGATTTTCTTTGATTCAATCGGGTTTCTACTGTGTTTCAGAAAATTATGCCAAATTATCAACCTATTTGCACAAGTGAGACATCTTTACGCGCATATTTGTGCTTTATTTTCGGAATTTTAAACTTTAAATTTCATACCATCGCATGTAAAGAATCATTTTCCATCATAATATTGAAGTATCAACTTTCTAAAAAGCTTGGTTGTACTTAAATGATAATTACTTTTACGTGTTGCGAGCGTGACAGTACAATCAGACCCGTAACACGTACAAATAATTAATTTTCAAGTACAGATTTTTTTTTTTTCAAATTCTCTCACCATTTGCTCAAGTGCATATATTTGTGCTTTATTCTCAGGATTTTAAACTTAACTAGCATTAAATTGTGATAGATTTGCATGTAAAGAACTATTACGTATCGCAACAGTATCTTCTTCTTTACTAATAATAAAGCTGAAAGTCTCTCTGTCCGGAGGATGTCTGGATGTCTGGATGTCTGTAGGATGTCTGGAGGATGTCTGTAGGATGTCTGTGACGCGCATAGCGCCTAGACTGTTCTGCCGATTTTCATGAAATTTGGCACAAAGTTAGTATGTAGCATGGGGGTGTGAACCTCGAAGCGATTTTTCGAAAATTCGATGTGGTTCTTTTTTTATTCCAATTTTAAGAAAAAAACTATCATAAATTACGAAATTATCATAACGTGGAACCGTAACATGGGCACAAGCCAATGGGCGAGATACGAAATTATCATAACGTGGAACTGTAACGTCAGTACAAGCCAATTGGCGAGAAAATTCACCATACATTATTTGTAAATATACAAGCGAACCAAAAGACCTTTAATTTTTCTATTACGGGCGAAGCCGTGCGGGTGCCACTAGTTACTAATAATAAAGCTGAAAATCTGTCTGGATCTCTCTCTGTCAGGATGTCTGTGACGTGCATAGCGTCTATACCGTTCGGTCAATTTTCATGAAATTTGGTACAAAATTAGTTTGTAGCATGGGGGTGTGCACCTCGAAGCGATTTTTCAAAAATTCGATTTTGTTCTTTTTCTATTCCAATTTTAAGACAATTTTACCTAGCAAATTATCACAACGTGGACGAATAAATTGCGAAATTATCATAACGTGAGAACCGTAACATGGATAAGCAAATGAATACAGCAAATTGGTGAGAAATTCATCATCCATTATTTGTAAATATACAGGCTAGCCAAATGACCTTTTAATTTTCTACTACGGGCAAAGTCGTGAAATAATATGAAAAATTACGAAAAACAGTCAAAATAGAAAATTATGGTAGCTCTTTGTAGTTTCGGAACTAGAAAATTTAAGAATGCAATGCCGATTATTAGTTTGTATGATTATTTTGTGACGAATTTATGTTATTTGCGAAGCGTAACAATTTGTATTACTTTACTAAAAACTATTCAAGTTACTAAAGTGCCTGCATTTAAATTCCAAGAAAAAAAAAAAAAACTTGAATTGTGCATTTTAATGGAGTGCTCATAATACCTACATAACGCTAATTTTATTGGTACAGAAAAACCTGTAAAATTGACCGCCCTTGTAAGCTGATCAGCTGTCTATCTGTATCTTGACCACCAATATGAACAAAATTTTGGCTGTAAATCTTGAAAAAAACCCTTTGTACTATGATTACCATTCTAAGTTGATCGCTAAAGTACTGCATCGCAAGTGGTCTACTTACAAAGGTGTCACTGTATACGAAAAAAAATCCGTTCTAAGGACTTGATTGACAGAACTTGGTACAATCTTTCCGGATGAATTTGAATAGATGAACCATTTTTCCCCATAGGGTTTTGCTGAAAAGTACTGTAATAGTTTACAGAACGAAATAAGATAATATTCAGGTTTCTTCAATGGTCTGACTTAGGCATTTTCTAACATATTGTGCGCCGTAAAGGTCTTGTAATGAACTTCAGCAATTATGTGCAAGCATACTTTCACCCAGATTTTCTTAATGTCTCATTTTCACAAGCATCATGTTCTGATAGATGCGCCCACTGTATTCATACAAGAATGTGAAGAAAGTATTTTCAGAGACAAATTGCAGTATCCTTATATATGTATATTATTTCTGTAGCCTGCTTTTGTTTCTACGCGAGATCTTCCTCAATTTTTGATCTGTTTCTTTGAATTACACCTTATTTTAAAGCTTATCGCGTAGGCTAATGAAGAAAAATGGACCCACGGTCAAAAAATTGTTTTTTTCTGTCAAAAAAACTTGTTCTAAAGAATCTCAGAATGAGATTTTCGGTTAAATTTATAACTTTAACTTGCACGGTGACCGGCTGAGCTGAATAGTTCGATCGGCAGAGCGTTCGACTGGTAACCAGGAGAATGAGTGTTTGGCGCGTTTGGCCCATGTCCGGACAATCTGCATCAAAATATTAGCGAAATATCGCGCACTACATGAACACTTATAATAACAATGAATAACAATTATGAGGGAATGGAATAAATGAGATGGAAACGCTCCTTGCTGTTATGTAAACTTGATGTGACATGGAGCTAAATTGATTCTTAATTGTAAGGTTTTTTTTTAAAGCCTTGGCTCCGGTAAAAAAAATTAAACATAATGTAAGTGAAAATATAAGTATCAGGTTTAAGATTTCAGACTACAATGGAATTGTTTTTTGTTCAGAAAAAAATAATAAATCGTATATTGAAATATAGAGTCTTCTAATGAGTTTTTGACTCTTTGTACAAATAAAAAAAAATTACTACCTCAATTTGAAGGGTAAAAAATATATATTTTTTCTTCTTTTTGCAAAAAACAAATAGCCTATCACATTTTTACTACATTTGAAAAGCTACACTTAAAAAAGAACTTAGTTCAAATTATTTTGTATTTTAACCGTGCTGTTAAATGATGAACACGTGCTGCCATCTAAGCCATAACGGTTCAAGCAGCCTGTGACAACAAATTGTAAAAATTTTCAAAAATAAAAATATTTCTCTTCAATAGCTTATTTTATATATTATTTCTGTGGATTATTTTTCTGTCAGTAGCCGAGATCTTTCTTATCTCTTGATGAAATTCCCCCTCATTTAAAACTTATCAGGCCGGCTAATAACAAAAATAGACTTTCGGTCTAAAAATCGAGTTTTCGGAAACGCCCCTTGCTGTTGCAAAAACTTGATGCAGCCTGAAGTTCTTATGTAGATTTTTTTTTTTTTTTTTTTTGAAGCAAAGTACTAATACAATTTCCCAATTTTTTGCTTCGCTTTCAGTAAGAAAAAAAAATTATCCTGTGTGTGTGTGTGGTTTTAATTTCATTTATTTTTTTAAAATAAAGCTTAAAAGCACTGGACTTAGTTGTTCAGTTACATTGATAAGTTCTTTCTAGTAGAGCGTTCGGCTATAAACTATCTGAACTTCGGACAAACCCGGACTGTCCGACATAACAGCAAATTTACATTAATATTACTCATTACATGTACTCATAACATACAACAAATGACACACGTAATAAAATAAATGCAATGGGAATGCTAGTTGGTATTTCGACTCATTTATACAGGCTACAGTTATCATTCAGATAAGTTGAGTGTTAATCGAAGGGTGTTCTTCCTTTTTTTTTTAAATCTTTGACTCCGTCCAGACCACTAAGCATAATGTAAGCATAAAAAAGTATTAGATTTACCTCAAGGAAATCCTTTTTGTGCAAAAAAACATCTTCATTGTATGCTGAAATGTAGAGTTTTCTAATAGTAGTGTTCGACCTTTTGTACAAATGAAAAAATACTTCTCCAAATTGAAACTACGAGTTTCACCCAGTAAACCTTTAATTATTTATTCGCGAATACGATATAAAACATTAAATTATCATCAACTTCATTAGTAAGAAATCATTTTCTACTCCTCTGCTTTCGGCTGAAAAAAAAAAAAAAAATTGTCTATACGTTCGAAAAATTACATTTAAAAAACGGACTCAGTTCAACTGGTTTTGGTTTTGAATTTTAAGTGTTCGATTAAAAGAAAAACATATGCGGAAATTTAAGCCGTAACGGTTAAAGCAGCCTGCTATGGGAAATTGTTCAATATTCAAAAATAAAAACACTTATTTTCAATCTAATTTATTACTTCTCTAGTAGACCGGGGATCTGAAGGGGGTTGAGCATGCATGGAAAGGCTGACGCAATATTATTTCTGATTATTGTTACAGGCACGATGGTGATTATGAAACCACATGTCGTCGCCCCCCTGGGTGGTCGACAACTCCGGGGGAGGGGGGAAAGCAGTAGGGGAGTCGTTTGCTAAAACACTCATAACTCGCGAACTATTTGAGATAAAACACTGAAAAAAGTGGATATCGACGCAACAAAACAAGGGCTTCATAAAAGCTAAATATGATTATGGACCTATCTTTGTTGGTTTCTGAGTAAAGTTCCATTTTTTGCAAACAAGCAAAATTTTTGAATAAAATGCGCAAAACAAACTTTTTTTGACCAAAATAAATTCCAAATCAAAATTGTTTGATTATTTTTCAAATGAAGTCCAAAATATCATTATTCAGTTTGTTAAAATCATTTAAGTGCTGTTAACGCGTTGAAAAACAAAATGACAGTAGCAAGCTCGAACACGATTTGCATTATAGTTCAGGATCTGAAGGGGTATTTTGAGCATGCATGGAAGACCTGACGCAAAATTATTTCTGATTAATGTCACAGGCACTATAGTGATTATAAAACCACATGTCTTCGCCCCCCTGGATGGTCGACAACCCCGGGGGAGGGGGGAAGGCAGTGGGGAGAGCCGTTTGCTAAAACACTCATAACTCGCGAACTATTTGAAACAAAGCACTGAAAAAAGTGGCAATCGACGCAACAAAACAAGGGCTTCATAAAAACTAAATATGACTATGATCATATCTTTGTTAATTTCTGAGTAAAATTCTATTTTTCGCGAACAAGCAAAAAATTTAAATAAAATACGCATTTTTTTTTTTTCAAATTATCAAAATTATTTAACTGTTTAAGGAACCAATAAAATCTGAAATATCATTATCCAGTTTGTTTAAAATTACTTGAATATTATCAAAGCGTTGAAAAGTGAAATAAAAGCAAGCTCAAAAAGCATTTGAGGTAATTCACAAATGGGGAAAAAAAAAAAAAGTTTGCGGAATGTACCTTGAAGACTCGACGTAAACCAAAGTAAATTTTGTGGCTCTCCTGTTTTGGTGGTTCCATTTTGTAATATTATCAAAACAATGTCCCAGTTAAGTAATTACTTAATTACTTAACCTTTAACGCATTATAGCTGCTTAGTATATGTCACAATGGGACTTTTTTAAAAATTAAAACATGCAAGTTTGCAAGTACGAAGTAATTACGGAAAGGATAAATGATCAGGATAACCCTTTTGCAGATTTTTACACCTGAGTTATGAAACATAGTGAGCGAGGCTATTGCCACATAAGCAGCATCAAAATTTCAGTGGAACGTTCAAGAAAATGTGAATAGTCTCTTATCCAGAGAAGTCCTGCAATGGCAATGTCTTCAATAGCGACTGCAAAACAGCAAAAGAAAACCAAAAAAACATTTAACCTGGGAAACGTTAGCTCAAAAGTGATGTTAGTACATCTAAAAATCATTCTCATACAATAAGCCCAATGCTAGGTTAGGTTCATCAGAATGGCTCACTGAAGCAAAGCGTGAGGTCCGATTTCGTGAATGTAATTGAAAATGATACTTCTTGCAGCAAAACTCTGGAAGAAGCATCCTATTTTAAGAACAAAGTTCAAGTTATCGATGGAATGAATGACTCTGGTCCATAATGTCCCAAACACTACTTTCAAATGTAGCAAAGATTTTGCAGGTCTCCAATTAAAAAATAATAAAATTTTCTCTCCAATTGTCAAACTACACGAGGTGGACCTTAAACACGATCGGTACATCTCACTGTCGTTTTCATAACTTGAAAACCAGAAGTTCCGGAAAGTACATTACAATAATTTCTTGTCATTTCCATCAGAAATAAATATAATATCAGCTCTTTACCATGCTCCTGCAATTCTTTCGAACATGTGCTAAGAAGTATTGCTCAGTACTGTACTATTGAATCAATTCCCCTGTACCTTAGCAGTGCCTTTAGATGTAACCAAGTTCGGGTTTCACTTGAATGAAAATAAATCAATAAAGCCCCACACCTTATGATGCAGCCAGTGTTACCAGATAGTTTAATTCCACCCTGCGCAGGCAAAAGCTGTAAATAATCTTGTAATTGTTTTATTAATTCATCTTGCTGTAAATACTGTGCTTTTAAGACTAAAGCAAAAATCCATAAACTACAAAATACTCGGAAGAGAACGATTCAATAGAACAATTACAAGTCAACAAAAAAGAGTATGATCCAGCTTTCAGAATTTCTGATATATTAATGCTTTATGTATGCATATTGATATTCTACAATTATTTTTTAATGCGCATTATTTTACTAATTTTATTTAATTAGTTTTCTTAGAACTCTAGTGTATAATTTTATATTTATATTCGTTTTCATAAAAGCTCAAGCTTCTCATTTTTTATATTGATTTAGAACATATTATTTCTTGTTTCATTGTTCTTTGTTGAGTAAATTATAAAAAGCAATATCCGCAAAACAGTACCCACAATACCCGCAATATTCTTTTGTGCAAATTGAAAACACAAATTAATAGAAATAAATTAAAATTATATTTGAATTGAAACTACTCTGGGCCTGGTTCCCTAGTTCCTCTCAAATTTAAAGCAGTATATAACAAAATTAAAGCCATAGTTAAATACTTTGCAATTAGAATAAATTTGTAAACTGAAGAATGAATAGTTCGTCATAAGGATAATAAGGCTATTTTTTTCTCCTTAGCATACTGCCGTTTTGTTCAATGCGCTAACTTAGGCAAGTGCTTGCATTTTCTATTTCGCTTTTTAACGCTCACGTTGGTAATAATTAAATAGTTTTAAACAAACTGAATAATGAAATTTCAGGTTTTATTGATTCCCTAAACGGTTAAATAATTTTAAAAAAGAACTTATCTTCGACAAAAAAGCTTTTTGTATTTTATTCAAAATTTTTGCATGGCTGCTAAAAAAGGAATTTTAATTAAAAACCAACAAAGACCATAAACATATTTAGGTTTTTCAAGCCCTTGTTCTGTTGTATCTTTTGCCACTTTTTTAAGTGTTTTATTTCAAATAGTTCGCGAGTAATGAGTGTTTTAGCAAACAGCTCCCCCCACTGCTTTCCCCCTCCCCCGGGGTTATCGACCATCCAGGGGGACGAAGACATGTGGTTTCATATTCACTATAGTGCCTGTGACATTAATCAGAAATAGTTTTGCGTCAAGTCTTCCATGCATGTTAAAAATACCCCTTCAGATCCTGAACTATGATGCAAATCGTGTTCGAGCTTGCTACTGTTATTTTGTTTTTCAACGCGTTAACAGTACTTAAATGATTTTAACAAACTGAATAATGATATTTTGGACATTATTTGAAAAAAAAAAAATCTAACAATTTTGATTCGGAATTTATTTTGGTCAAAAAGTTTGTTTTGCGCATTTTATTCAAAAATTTTGCTTGTTTGCGAAAAATGGAATTTTACTCAGAAACCAACAAAGATAGGTCCATAATCATATTTAGCTTTTATGAAGCACTTGTTTTATTGCGTCGATTGCCTTTTTTTTCAGTGTTTTATCTCAAATAGTTCGCGAGTTATGAGTGTTTTAGAAAACGGTTCCCCCACTGCTTTCCCCCCTCCCCCGGGGTTGTCGACCACCCAGGGGGGCGACGACCAGTGGTTTCATAATCACCATCGTGCCTGTAACAATAATCAGAAATAATATTGCGTCAGCCTTTCCATGTATGCTCAACCCCCTTCAGATCCTGGACTATAGATGTGTGTTTCAACCGCTACGTGAGATCTTCCTCATTCTTTAATCAAATGCCATGATTTACTAATAATTTTAAATCGTATCATGCTGGCTAATGACAAAACATATAGACGTATGATCTTATTTTTTTTTCGGCAAAAAGCATTTTTTGCTGTTTTTTATTACGCATTCCTTCAATGAATAACATTCGAAAAGGAAGGCCCAATTGCTAGGTTTTCTGGAGTGTAGTACTGTTAATCAGAATGGCGTCAGTTCGAATCCGTGCCAATAAATAACTCTTTAATGTTTATTTTTTTACCGTAACATACTTACATGGGCAGGACTGTATTTGCCACAACATATTTTTTCACATGCACAATTACTGCTTTTTCACTAGTCACTCAGCCACACTTTTAATGATATTTATGTTTGCATTGAAAATACGTACAACCAAAAGGTGAGCGATAATAAAATTATCACAACGTTGTATTTAACGAGGTTTTGTTACTGATGTCTTCAAATTACATGCCTTCTCTTGTGCGCTTACTTTTTTCGTTTACTTTTTTCGGTTACAATCCGCTAGATAAAAAGATCGGTTGTAATAATTCTCTTTTAAATTTTAGGGGAAGAATAACCCCATGAGTCTCTCAAATTGCTCTGAATGTTCATATTTTTGAATTTTTCAACTCTCTAGCCCCTCAGAAGAATGTTAATGGTAAATAAAATGCCCCTTCCCTCCAAATCAAAATAATAGCTATGAAACTGTCAAAAAGTTAAAATGGAGGGTGCCATTTCTGAAAAAATAGGGGCTGATGGGGGAAAAACGGGTGACATTTGGATTTAGGGAGGCATTTTACGTAAGAACCAGAAAGAACGTTTTCAGAAACATATTGAGTTTTTTTTTTTTTTTCAGGGCTAAAACCTAACGAATACTATTAGAAAACGACTATAATAGATGAAGAACAAATACTTCATAGATGCTTCAGTGTGGGGAGGGGAGGGGACAATGATTTTTAACAAAACACAACAAAAATTCGATGAGTTTTAATTCAATGGCTAAATACTGCTTTTCTTTTTCAAAAACCAAATGCTTAACGTTCTTAGTAATACCTTCAAGTGCTTTCCCTTCCTTGGTAGAAGCATTTCAGACATGTGTTGCCGTTCTGCGCCGTTCTGAACATCTACACAAACTAGAAGAATAAGTCAAAATATTACGAGAATAATATTAAGAGAACAGAATATTAAGAGAAAAATTGGTAAAACAGTCTACTAGACTAGTTCCTTTGTTTATTTATGCATACATAGCTTATTCATTCGTTGATCAGTTGTTTATTTCAGTTTAATCTTTGCGAGGTTCAAATTAGAAGCATGGTGCATAAGACTTCTTTACTTAAGAATGTGTTACAAATTACTTTGCGCGCAATAACATATTACAAAGCAAATAATTATGATGCTTTGAAATGATTTTTTAAAATCTGTACGCAGTTTTTACGAAGTTCCTGGTTTGAAATCCAGAAGTGAATATTTTGTCATTTTACTTCTTTTTACGCAGTGAAGGAAGTAATTGTAAACCCCCCCCCCAAAAAAAAGCTTTCATCCAATTTCATTGTAAATTTCTAATTTCTTAACCCCCGAATGAATGTTGAATAGTTTTTAAGACCCGTCAGAACGTACATGCCTACCTAAAAATGTATAGGCAGCCGAAATATCCATTTTCATCATACCACACAGTTATCACGAGTTTTCTCGTGAGGTGTACAGCCGTAGAAGGTTTAAATTTTGAACTTAGGATACATATGGGGTCTCGTTTTTCACAAAGTCCATAATAAGTTAATGAATTACAAACACAAAGTCAATTGCATGCAGCTTGTTGTGCCAAATAAGTTACTTCGAAATCAAATGTCCTGCAAAATGCTTTTACTTAATCATATTGAAATGTTTGCTTTAGTTACTTTTATAAAACTTTCAACAAATTCAATAGTGGCTTGGACGTTTTTAACATGTCTGTTGATTTTTAAAATTTGATGTAAGGTAATGTGGGTCAAACTGAAATGGTGGAGATAAGTGATGTGGTGAAATAATTACTTTGTTGTTAGCACTACCTATCTGGCAATATTTTAACTGTTTAGTAACACGTGTAGTCTATTCCAGTCAAGGAAAATGTATTTCTAAAGATCATAGCGTATGATAAAAGAAGCAAGTTTAAAAATCTTTACTCACATTGTAGTTTTTTGTTTTCAGCCAAACATTATTTTTGTTATTATAAAATGAGAAAGCTCTTGCTATTAACATTTTAACTATTTGAGACCTTTTAGTACTTGGTGAAGCATTCAATTATTAAATACTATCGGTACTTATACTGCCTTGCCCGTGGTAGAAAATTAAAAAGTCATATACAGGTAACTTTTATTATGCGTATAGTAATTTCGTTTTTCAAGAACTACACATATTTCCGGTAGATTTGAAAATTTTCCACCTATGACTACCTGTTGATTATTGTTCGAATAGTTCAGAAACAATAAAATGTAATATTTGATATGCACTCAATTAATAATGAATCTAGCACCAAACCGCAAATGGTATATACTCGAAACGAAAGACAAATTAAACAATTCTTCATGGAATTAGCTCAAAATAAAACGCTTTCATTATTCAAAAGAAAATATTTACTCAACATTGTAAATTAGAATCAGTAGTAATAAAGATTTTTTAAATTTTAGTTACAATTTTATTATAATTCATTAAAAGTATAAAAGAAAGACAAAAAAAAAAAAAAAACAGAAAAAACATCTGCGTCTGGCGATGGGCTTGGCCCTTTTCATTTGAATGCTGGCAAGTTGCTTTCAAAAGATGTTTTCGCTATCCGAATTGCGATAGCATCTTAGCACGTTAGTAGTGCAATAGCACGTTCTTCATCGGTTAGTTTTCGTCAAGACTGTCGCCGACTTCAGTCGAAAAACTGTAAGGAATAAACCAGCCTTAGTTAAGGAGAAAGTCGGGAAGGTATAAACCAAGCTCTCTAGTTTCGTATATAAATTTTCCTCTATAAAATCCAATCAAACTTTATTAACATCACACATAATATTGTTACACCTCAAAAAGTCGTCGTTGAATTAAATTAAAATCTATCGAACACGATCTCGTGCGATTTTTACTTTTCACAATGAGGTGTTGCCATTCGGTATAGTTTGTGTAAAATGAAATAAATAAATATATTTAACAATTGAAATACATTACAAATATGGATGAGGTGTTTCCTAATATTTTACTAGGGATGATCATTACGTGGGAACATCAAAAAAAGAAACTAGAACGTCAATAGCGGTCAAGTGAAGATAATAAGCAATTCGGATTGCTCAAAAAAAAGCAAAATATTGTTGCTTGAAGAAGTCAATCGAAACTTTAAAAAAGTTTGCGTCATAAAACACGTTTCTCCTACTAGTTATTTAAAAAATTTCCATCATACCATAATATTTTTCTTTAACACTATGTGTGTGTCTTCCTGGTTAGCACAGCAGTTTGAGTACATTCAATCGTATGTATTTTACTATTTTTCAATCAAAGATTTTGACAATCATAGTTTTTTTCATCAAAATTAAAACGATTAGTTTAAGGAGGGGTGTGAAATTAGTTTTCTCACCTGAATCTATTTTGTCCTCTGTGTACAGGGTCATCCTCGCCACAGCAGATAAGGACGATCAGTGCTACGAATAGTAGTATTATCAGGAATATCATAATTCCTCCCACGTACATTATAAAACCTATAAAAAAAGAAATGATCAGTCATCGGAATTGATTACAATCGGATGATTCTAAAAACAGGAGACTTTTTCAAAAAATAAAATCTTAAAATATATAGAGGAAAAGGTGTAAAAATGAGCACAGGTGTAAATATGGACACCCCTCCCTATTGGCTAAGAGGGGTACTGAAGACTGGCGGTGAGGACTGTATATGGTTCCATTTACTAATGCAAGACATAACAGAGCAGTTTTAAACATTCTTTCATGTAGTATGAATGCAGTTTAAGTTATTGTGAAAATTGGTTTTGTTTTCGACGACAATTTTGTATAGATTTATCCTGCTTTTAAGCTGTTTTTGGTGACTCTTTTGAAGGGTACTTATATTTAAACCCTATTTTTTTCTGGTGCTGTTTTTAAAGCTTTTTGCAAATCGGAGTTTTTGAAATAAAACCATTGATATTAATCATTGTTACGCCTTGTCACATGTAGGATATTTTCTGTAGTTGTTAATGAAAGACGAAAATTTTGGACTTTTTTGAACTAAAAGTAATTTTATATCAAAAACAAAAGAGGGTGCACATATTTAAGCCTTTTCTTCTCTCTCTCTCTGTATATATATATATATATATATATATATATATATATATATATATATATATATATATATATATATATATATATATATATATATATATATATATATATATATATATATATACATATATATATATATATATATATATATATATATATATATATATATATATATATATATATATATATATATATATATATATATATATATATATATATATATATATATATATATATATATATATATATATATATATATATATATATATATATATAGATATATATATAGATATATATATATATTGTAACGGATTCGGTGCGACTTCCACTTTCTTGAAATGAAAACACAGTTCTTGATAAAAACACAGGAAATTTATTTACACTATGTACAGGAAAGATCGTCAACAACTGCTAAATTATTCATCAGCAATTAAGCAATTATCACACAACACCGTAAACTCAACGTTTACACACGTATTTACTTCCAAATACGAAAACAACACAGCGAAATGCCTCGCTATAAACAGAGCAAATACACACTCTCAGTTCGAAATCCTCAATCGAAACTAACTGTTTATCCATCGCTAACGGCTTAAATACACCGAAAAGAAATCTCTCAAATATTCCAGAAAATGCTACAACGTTCTACAACTGCACTTCCATTGATAAAATCAGTGAATGAAATAAGAAAAAAAGGAATAGGGGTTGTATACTTTAGCCATATGTTAAGGGGTTGTATATTCATTACGGGAAACTATTTACAGGTTACGTTACTACAATAATTACTATTTACAGGATTTGTAACATTGCCCCCTTCCTAAGGACTGCACGTCCCGGGCAGTACAATCCCCAGAAAGGGTGCCAAACTTCTATCACATGTTCACAATTACACACATTAATTAATAACTAACAGATACAGAAAACACAATAATAACAAGAAATATTACTAAACATTAAAAGCAAAAATTATCTACAACTTTTATGTTATCAACCATGGTTGTTTACGTAATACTCATGAACTATGGCCATAGTATGAGGCTAACCGATCATAATGTACAACCCTAGGTTTTGCATTAGGTGATTTTTGGATCCTCACTACGACGTCATTCAGTCGGTTAAGGAATTTGTAGGGTCCATCCCAATGCGACTGCAATTTGGGTGACAGACCTTTCCGTCGGATGGGATTCCATAACCAAACCTTGTCGCCTTCGTTGAATTCATGTCCAGTAGTATCGGGTCCGTATCGGGTCTTCATCTTCTCCGCCGCGATGTTGATTCGCTCTCGTGCGAAGTTATGAACGTCTTCCAACCGGGCCTGGAGATCCTGGATGTACTCCTCAGGCGATGCAGGCGCATCCGGAGGACGACCGAAGACGAGATCACAAGGTAGCCGAAGCTCTCGTCCGAAGAGCATCTGAGATGGGGCATATCCGGTAGTCTCGTGGACAGCACTGCGGTAGGCCAGCAGGAACAAAGGTAGCTTCTTGTCCCAATCCTGTTGATTTCTGGATACCATAAGCGAGAGATTATTTAGGATTGTGCGGTTAAATCTCTCCACCATGCCGTCCGATTGTGGGTGTAGTGGTGTTGTCCTAGTTTTCTCAATTCCGAAAATTTGACATAGGCCCTTAAACACAGCAAAGATGAAATTCCTCCCTTGATCGGAATGAATCTGCAAAGGTGTTCCATATCTCGAGATCCAATGTTGGACTAGAGTCTCTGCTACGGTGGTAGCCTCTTGATCTGGAATGGGAAATGCTTCCGGCCATTTGGTGAAGTAGTCGATGGAAACAAGAATGTATTTGTTCCCATCAGCAGTTCTTGGTAGAGGACCCAGGATGTCGATCCCAATTCGTTCGAAAGGAGCGGCAACGTTGTACAGATGTAGCTTCCCTCTGCTTCTCTTCTTCGGTCCTTTACGAGCAGCACAGGCGTCACAAGAATGGCACCACTTCTCCACGTCATCCTTCGCCTTGCTCCAGAAGAAGCGCTCCCGAACTTTATTGAGGGTTTTCAAGACACCAAAATGTCCTCCAGTCGCACTACTATGTATTTCTTTCAGAACATCTGAAATCCTTGATCGGGGAAGTAGTAACTGCCATCTAGATGTTTTGCCGTCGTCAGATTCCCATTTCCGGTGTAACACGCCGTTCCGTAAATGGAGTGAGTTCCATAAAGCCCAGTATCTTTTTGTTGCAGGACTGAAGATGGAAACGTCCTGCCAGCTAGGGCGTCGACTGTCACTTTCCATGAACTCCAAAATTGGTTTTATGTCGGGGTCTTCAAGTTGATCTTTTCGAACTTGGTCGTCACTCCATGGATCAGGTTCTGATGATATTGGAGTCACTGTTACCTGATAGGCGGTAGGGCTAGTCGTTCCATACTGTTTTTCGATTCGGGAACAATAGTGGCAGTTCTCAGGACAGGGCCTTCTTGATAAAGCGTCAGCATTACCGTGAGATAACCCTTTTCGATGCTTGATCTCCATGTCATATTCCTGGAGCCGCTGTATCCATCTGGCTATCTGGCCTTCCGGATTTTTGAAGTTCAAAAGCCAAGTTAATGAGGCATGATCTGTCCGAAGCAGAAATTTTCGGCCGTAGAGGTAATGATGGAAGTGTTCTACAGCTTTCACTATGGCCAGTAACTCCTTTCTGGTGACGCAGTAATTTCGCTCCGACTTTGATAAGCATTTGCTCCAGTAAGCGATGACATGTTCATTTCCGTCAATTTCTTGGGATAAAACAGCTCCGATGCCCTCGTTGCTCGCATCAGTGTCCAGGATAAAGGATTTTTCAGGCTGAGGATAGGCGAGGATAGGCGTTGATGTTAAAGCCTCCTTCAGTCGTAGAAATGCATCTTCGCATTCTTTGGACCATTCAAACTTTTGCTTGCTCTCTGTCAGCTTATGCAAAGGTCGTGCGATGTTGGAAAAACCCTTTACAAACTTCCTGTAGTACGTGCAGAGCCCCAGGAAACTTCGCAGCTGATGGATGTTTTCGGGACGACTCCAACTCCTGACCGCAGATACCTTTTCTGGATCGGTTTGTACACCTTCAGAAGAGATGATGTGACCAAGGTAGTTCATTTCCCGGTGGAACAAATTACATTTGGACGGGCTTAACTTCAAATTGGCTTCCTTAAGCTTTTGCAGCACCTTCCTAAGATTTGCCAGATGTTCTTCGAAACTGCGTCCCACGATGATGATATCGTCTAAGTAGACCAGACAGGATTCGTAGGAAAGTCCTCTTAACACTGTCTCCATAAGACGCTCGAAAGTAGCTGGTGCATTGCAGAGGCCGAAGGGCATCACTTTAAACTGCCATAAGCCTTGTCCAGTTGTAAACGCTGTCTTTTCTCGGTCATCAGGGTGTATCTCAACCTGCCAGTAGCCGCTCTTCAAGTCCAGGGTCGAAAACCACTTGTGTCCGGAAAGAGTGTCCAAGGTGTCGTCTATCCGTGGAAGAGGGTAACTGTCTTTCTTGGTGATTTCATTCAGCCGTCGGTAATCGACACAAAATCTGGTGGAGCCATCTTTCTTTCGGACCAGGACGATGGGAGACGCCCAAGGACTGGATGACGGTTCGATTACATCGTTCTCCTTCATCTCTTTCAGGAGGGTCTCAACCTCTTCCTTCTTGGCGAACGGTAGTCGTCTTGGATGCTGTTTAATAGGGGGGTGTTCTCCAGTGTAGATCCTATGCTGCGTTAAATTCGTACGGCCAACATCCTCCGATGTAGATGAAAACAGATGCTTGAAGTCATCCACCAATTGTTCCGCAGCAGTTCTTTGGTCTTTCGTTAATGGTGCACTCCCAATTAAATTCGATGTCAAGGACTCAGAAGACACAGTCTCGGGGGAATTGATTCTTCTAATGATGCAGTTTACTGGAGTACAAGTTGCTAACACTTCACCTTTCCGGATATTCCTTGGCCTTTCACTCACGTTGGCGACTCTCACAGGAATTACATCCTTAGAAAGGTCCACAAGCGTAGATGCTACCAGCACTCCTTTTAGGTTATTGCTTAGGTTAGGGTATTCAATGAGTCCAAATCGAAAACGATTGCTTTCTTCAAGGGAGCCAGGTATTAGTGATTCTGACCTTGAGGGAATCGATAAATCTGTTTGGGCTATTATTTGATGAGCGGATTTTACATCACTTTCTGCAGGGAAAACGGCTATGTCTTCTCTCATCGAGTGCAGCTCATTAGTCTTGAAGTCGAGAGTGAAGTCATATTTCCTCAAAAAGTCCAATCCGAGAATGAAGGGGTCCGTGATATTAGCGACGAATGCCGTATGATGGTAAGTGGCATTCCCAAACACTATTTCCAAGTCCACTTTACCATCAATCTCGATTTTGTCACCTGTCACAGTCTGGAGATTTACGCGTGGCGATGTCCACAGCAGTTTCAATCCAAATTCACGAGCCACATCTGTCCTAACAATTGTCACATTGGCTCCAGTGTCGACAGTCAGTTTGCAAGGATTCCCATTTACATGGGCGTAAATGAAAAGTCCATCACTGCCACTACTAGAAGAGGAAATCTGCAGAGCTCTGGTGGTGGTGATCTCCTTCCCTCGCGTAGCTTGGCGAGCCGGACAACTCCTTCGCAGGTGTCCTTCACTACCGCATTTCCAGCACTTCTGCTCTTGTTTCTTTTGGGCTGTTATGCTGCTCAGATGTCTTGCCAAGTCACCGAGTTGTCTCTCGAGTTCAGCAAGGTGGGACGACCTGGAATCAGACTCATCAGCTTCCAGAGTTCGGATGGGATGGCGATCCACACGGGTTGCTTGCTGGGCGGCCTCCAACTTCATCGCATACACAACAGCAGAATTCAGGTCTTTGACATCCGCCATCCGTAGAGCTTTCTGGATTTCCGGATCTCGAACCCCGTCGATGTAATAGTTGAGTGCCAGGTTGTCTCGAACATCCGCAGGACAGTCGCAAAAAGCAAGATGAGACAGTCTCTCGATGTCCGCCGCTAGCTCTTGCAGGGTTTCCCCGGTTTTCTGGAAACGGGACTTCAACTGGAGTCGACTGAAATCTTTCTGGCACTTCTCACCGAAGCGAAGCTCCAACGCAGATGTGAGGGCGGCGAAATCCAGGCGCTGGCTGTCCGGAAGGGTCTGAAGAATGTCCGCTGCGTCACCTCTCAGGGATGCTGCAAGATGGCAGGCCTTGGTAGCAGAGTCCCATCCGTTCGCTTCCGCCACTATCATGAATTGGGTCTTGTATACCTGCCACGAACTTTTCCCATCAAATGTGGCCAGTTTAATGGACGGTCGAGCAACAGATGTGGGAGCGCCAAACTGTACAGAACTGCTTTCCGCGGTCGCCAATCTCCTTTCCACGTCCTTAAAGATCTCTTCTT
Source organism: Uloborus diversus (assembly GCF_026930045.1). Lineage (NCBI taxonomy): Eukaryota > Metazoa > Arthropoda > Arachnida > Araneae > Uloboridae > Uloborus > Uloborus diversus. Next base: position 109,762,644 of record NC_072731.1, read on the forward strand.
TAAATAGATGAAATCTTCTATCTTCTTCTTCAAATTTATTTTCTACAGCGTTGAATCGGCTTTCAACGGTATCAAATTTCTCTTCAATAGCATCAACTCGATGCTCTATGTCATTAAATTTATTTTCCATCACAGTCTTTACCGAAATAAGGTCGTTTTTAATTTCTTCTTGGTTAGACGTTAAGTCCGTTTTCAGCACAGTTAAATCACTTTTTAACTGGTCTTGATTTGCCAACATACTTGCAGTCAGATCACTTTTTAATTGTTCTTGATTAGCCGCCATATTATTTTTTAATTGTTCTTGATTAGCCGCCATATCATTTTTTAATTGTTCTTGATTAGCCGCCATATCGTTTTTTAATTGTTCTTGATTAGCCGCCAAACTTTCAGTCAAGTCGCTTTTCACAGCATTAATTGCTTCCAGAAGTTGTTTTAATTGGTCATCCATTGCGCGAGTAATCACCATAAAAACAAAGTCTATATGAAAAAAATGTCCAAAGTCACACTTACTCCAAGAAAGTCCAGAAGAAGCCCCACGTTGGGTGCCAAATTGTAACGGATTCGGTGCGACTTCCACTTTCTTGAAATGAAAACACAGTTCTTGATAAAAACACAGGAAATTTATTTACACTATGTACAGGAAAGATCGTCAACAACTGCTAAATTATTCATCAGCAATTAAGCAATTATCACACAACACCGTAAACTCAACGTTTACACACGTATTTACTTCCAAATACGAAAACAACACAGCGAAATGCCTCGCTATAAACAGAGCAAATACACACTCTCAGTTCGAAATCCTCAATCGAAACTAACTGTTTATCCATCGCTAACGGCTTAAATACACCGAAAAGAAATCTCTCAAATATTCCAGAAAATGCTACAACGTTCTACAACTACACTTCCATTGATAAAATCAGTGAATGAAATAAGAAAAAAAAGAATAGGGGGTTGTATACTTTAGCCATATGTTAAGGGGTTGTATATTCATTTCGGGAAACTATTTACAGGTTACGTTACTACAATAATTACTATTTACAGGATTTGTAACAATATATATACATATATATATATATATATATATATATATATACAGGGGCGGACTGGCTGAGTTTGACCCAGTCGGCAAAAGAATATTTTGGCCCACCTATGTGTATGAAAAAAGTTACAGTACCGAATCTCATTACTCCCAAGTCGAGCAAAGACATTAAACTGTCGCTAGTTCCTACTTTAAGTTCTTAAATCTAGTTTTTAATTTCTAAAAAAAGAAATTGTGAAACATAAAATGAAGCTGACACATTTTTTATGTGCCTTGAAAGATGGATACTAATGGTTACAAGCCTTAAAAGACATTCTTACGCTTCTGTAATGACAACATAGGAAGGACCTGAGAGAAGAGAGGAATCGGGTAAATTCCCCCGGAAATTTTTCGAAATTGGTTGATTCATATAGGATTAATGAGTAAAGAATCGAAAGAAGGGTTCTAGAGAGAGTTCCCTTCCAAGCGATATTTTCAAAATAGATGTCAAAAACTGCAATTTTACAATTTTCGGTAACATTAGAGGAGCGGGAAAAGAAGGGGTTTCCTCACGATTTTGTTTTCTTTCTTTTACTTCCTTTTACAAAAAAGAAAGTATTCTATTCGCGAAAAATATTTCACTCAAAAATCGGCCTTAATTTCCATTTTGCTCACCCCCCCGTATGAATGTTGAGTTTTATTTTTCAACCCGACCACACGTTGATATATGCCTAGGAACGTACAGACACCCGAAATATCCATTTTGACGATCCCAGGGTTAATTACAACGAGTTTTCTCGTGACGTCTGTATGTACGTATGTATGTGTGTATGTATGTCGCATAACTCAAGAACGGAATGCCCTAGAAAATTGAAATTTGGTACTTAGACTCCTAGTGGGGTCTAGTTGTGCACCTCCGTTTTTGGTTGCATTCGGATGCTCCAAAGGGTTTCTTTTGCTCCTTCTTTGGGGGAAATCATTGTTAATTTTGATGTAAACTCAAGTGGTGTTATAATTTGGCGGACATTAGGCGATATATCGCCAGTCTTTTGATCGCCAAGTTTTGTCGCCAACTTGGCGACAAATTTGGCAATTTTTTTTTCTTTTTTTAAATTTGGTTTCAATTTGCCCACTGTTGGTGATATTTAGAGAGTAAACTATTGAATCATATTAAAACTGCCAATAATGAGAAAATGACATTAAATTAGAGTAAAAGGAAGTCATGTGATGCACACATCAGCTCGTTTTCTTTTCAAAATCAAAATTCATTTTAGTCTTTGTTTACAATATAATGTCAGTCTCTTTCCTGAATTTTTCAGAAATGTGAAATTTTAGAAACACAATTTCAGGCTACCCTTGGTAAAATTAAAGGAACAGGGAAGCATCGGGGGCTCTCAACGAAAACGTTTTGGCGATTAAAAAACGCAAAACTATCTTTGGTCATGTTAGAGAGAGAAGGAGGCTCAGTAATCTCATTTGGAAGCATTTCAAAACGGAAGTCTACTCGAATCAATTTTAAACTACATTTAGTTACTATTGGGAGTCCGGCGACTCTCTTACGAAATTTTTCGTCATTGAAATTTTAAAAACATAATATTATAGTATCTTTGGAAACTTTAAAGGAAAGGACACAGGTTTCCTTGCGTTCACTCCAAGATTTTTTAGGAGGGCGCCGTGCCCTTCCGCTTTTAAGCTAACCTTTGACCCTTTATTTAATCAACCCTCCACCCTCCTTGCCTCTTAAAAGTTTGATCAAAACCAAAAAATAATTTTTTTTTGAAAGATAAAGATTCACACAAGCCTGTCAATGAAACGTCACTCCCTCGTTTCAATCACTTATCCACAAGAATCTGATCAGAATATATAACTGAATATTTTTATCATTTTTTTTTTTAATGAAGCATCAAAAAAGATTCTCAACATTTTAAAACTAAATGCCATCGAAAATACTTGGACTTTGTGTGCACCTAGTATACCAAAAAGTTAAAAAAAAAAAAAAAACATTTTTTATACGACAAAACTTTTATCAAAAAGTGCCCTTTTATCTGAAAGCGCACTGCTCCTTTTTTGGTTTGGGGGAAACACTAGTTCCCTCTCGGCTTTTTTTTTTCAGAAATTGAAATGAATTTTCGGGTACAGTGCAGATAAAAGGGTTATGGAGTTCTTCCACGGAAATTTCTGTTTAGTAAAATTCTAAGCTATCTTTAGTGACTTTAACGGAATGGTGAAGCTTTGAAGACTTTGTCTCGAAATTTTTCGATACTTAAATATGAAAAATACAATTGAGGGCCTTGATGCTAGAACCAGGTAAGTCCAGACTCATTTATTTTGGTAAGACCAACAAATAACATTAGTTGTAGGATAGAAACTATTATCTTTCCCACATTATTTAATACAAAGCAGAGGTCTCATCTTAAATTTCCATCCCGTTGTTGCACCTATCGGAGCATCTATAATGTCCACACGAAAAATGGATTAAAAATAAATAAATAAATAAATAAATGAAAGATTTGGACTTCTGATTCTTGCATAAAAGCTTTTACTTGTAGACTATCGTTGATGACTTTGGGAAAAAACCGTAACGTTACCAAAAGTAGAATCAGGTAATATGTTCGAATTTAAAGTTCTCAAAACGCGACTTAAGGCTTCGTTTGGAAACAATAGGAGACATAAGGGGTGCGAGGTTCGGGGTACTTAAAACTTTAACCATAAAATCTTTCTCAAATTTAAGTAAATTTCAAATCTTTTAGCTTATTAAAGAGCCCGGGGGGGGGGGGGGTTGCGATTTAAAACCTTATTTAGGCTATCTTTGAGTACGTAGAAGTGTCAGGATTTCCTTAGAGCTTTTTCGTCATTGAAGATTTAAAAATGCAGTTTTTTTCTGTATAGTGAAACGTTACGAGTGTGTGTACGTTGAAGTACTCACAGTCTTAAGTTAAATACGTGTACTCTCCCTAAGAAATTTTTCAAAATTGATGGCCTAAGAACGTACTTCTACGTTATGTTTGGCGACGTTAGGGGGAGTGTTCTGGGGCTTTCCTAGGAAATTTTTCGACATCAAGGCTTCAAAAAAGTATAGGGGAAGTAATGAGAGATTCAGGAGCTCTCCCTTCTAAGCCGAATTTTTGTCCTGTTTTAGATTCAGTTTATCGTAGTCCAAACTTGCTTTCTCGAATGTGATTCTGAGATTAAAGTATTCATAGCCATAATTTACAATAGACCAATGAAAATTCTCGCCAACTTACAGTATTTAGTTGAATCTGTTAAAACCAGCTGAGAACATAGTCAATGTTACCTATGCCTTTTTTTCAATTGGGTCAGCAATTCAGGATATTGTCCTCTCATATTTGTTGTCCCAATTCTGGGCAGTCAACAATTTTCGAGGCTGCAGAGAGCGAATGTTCGATTCCACTCAAAAAAAAAAAAAATCCCTTCTCCCAAGTGCTTATATTGTTTACTTCTTGGCTATTAGCCTTTTTAATAACCTTAAATTTATTTCACCACTGAATGGATGCATAAAGATAACTGGTCTACGACTGAAATATCATGTATAGCAGTGGTGCCCAACCTACGGCCTGCGGACCACGTGTGGTCCGTCAAGCTGATCTATGTGGCCCGTTGTTCTGTTCAATGTTATGAAACGCAAAATATCTGAAACATTTCAACCTACTATTGCACTCTAAAAAATAAATCCATAGTTCGTACCAATGAAATAGGCATGCAGTAATAATGGAAGCAAATTTTGGTTTATAATTCTCTTTAATTTTCCTTGTTTTCCCATTCTATTTAGAAAAATTAATAAATGATATATTTGTTCGGGTTCGCGATATCCCTCTTAATATGAAGTGTGGCCCAAGGTAAAACTAAGAAAGGTTGGGCATCACTGATGTATATCATCAATTTCAGTTCCGTTTTACTATATGCACAATTTCGACTTGAATTTGAAATGCAAGAACTTATGTTTTTTTTTCGGGGGGGGGGGGGGGGAGAATTTGTTAAAAAGGGTCAACTATTTAAGTTGGCCCCCCTAAGCAGCTGGCCCAGTCGGGGATCCCCGACTAGCCGACCTGGCCAGTATATATATATATATATATATATATATATATATATACTAATATTATAAAGAGAGAGGGCGGATATTTTTGTGTGCTTTTTGTTCGAGGTAATCGGTAATCTCCGGAATCACTGCACCTACAAGAAAAAGTCCTTCACTATATGAAAGGTGCTTTCTTACTGAGTAACATAGGCTATAATTCGAAAAAAAATCCGATAAATAGTTCTTTTTTTATTCCAATTTAGGCCCAAATTTCACGTAAATTGCCTATTATTGGCTATTAAAGGGGGGGAAAATTACTTGCACATATTAATATTATATATCGTTGAAAAGGGTAGAATTTTCCGCGTTCTAAACAATTTGTTTCAATGCTCTAACTTAATTACGGCGGGGTCAATTGCGTTTTAAGCTCGAACTTTTTTAGGAAACTGAAACTGAAACTTTTTAAACTGAAATTTATTCACTACTTTCCTCATTAAATCTATCAATAAAAAGTGAAGGAATTGTCTCACAGTTTTCTTTTTGACACCATTGAAAAAAGTGACATTTTTTACTCAAGATCTCTCTCGACCTATAGTCGAAAAAATTAGCTTTTATCTTCAAAGGAAAAAAAGTTAAAAGCGTTTTTAAATCAATTTCGAAATATGTCATTTTGATTCAAGTTGTCAACCATTTTATTTTCGCATTTTCGCGGTTACGCTTTTTGAATCCATTGTTTATTTCCTTATTTTGAATTTAATTTCTCAAACTTATTTCATTTCATGTTTCCATGGTTACGCTTTTAAAATCCATCTTTCGCACTTTAATTTCTTAAAAGTATTTTAATATCTGCCGTCATTGTTTGGAAGGGTAATTTTGCGTGGTGTTTTTCTTTCTTTTATTTAAGCCTTATTGTCGAATATATGTCACTTGACACAATTTTTGTTCTCAAGGTAGACCGGGCAAAGCCGGGCAACGCAGCTCTTAATATATAAAGATTTGAAAGCTACTGTTAATGTGATTTTATACCTTTTTGTTTGTTTGGCGAAACATTTATTATTGCCAAAGAAAAAACATCCGCTTCACTCGCAAAAGGGCTGGGTTCCGGTAGCGTGGTCGCTTGGCGCGTTAGGCGCTAAGCAGTTCATTCTAGGATTATTGTTTTAAGGCAACCGTTAATGTAATTCATTGTTTTGGAGATTTGTTTTGAAAGAAAAGAAACTTTTGATTTGTTTTTTTAATAGTGAAATGAACGACATTTTCTTTTCTTTTTTTTTTTTCTGACGACGATTTTTGAATGTTCCACGGGATGTTTTTGAATTGTTTACTTTGAATATTTTAAATTACAGTAAAAACCGCTTCACACGCTAAATAGAGTTTTAAAGCAACTGTAAATCTAATTTAATGATTTGACGAAAGTTTTAAATTCCAAAGAAACTTAAATAGTCTTTTTTTTTTTTTGAAAATGTGTGTACGCATTTTATGCAAAGAAAAATGATCATTTCACAAGAGGGGTAGGGGGCAATTTTTTTTTTATGTAGACGTAAAACATTCCGTCAAACGTGTCTCCATTGGGGTAAAACATAGGCATGTTGTGTACATAGACAATTTGTAATGTGCTGTTGTTGTTGGTTTTTTTTAGTATTATTATTTACGTGTTTCATCATTCAAATCTGAAAAACTGTGAGTAAACATTTTTACTTTCTTCTATATCTAATATATAGAAGAAAGTATTGGATTCGTGCAAATTTTCGAATTTCGAATTTTGACGGATTCGAACGTTTTGAGGTGTGCTGAGTCCATTTCGATCATTTTTGGAAAATGTCTGTCTGTCTGTATGTGTGTGTGTATGTGTGTGTGTATGTGTGTGTGTATGTGTGTCACGTCTGTGTGTGACCAGTTTTTTGTGGCCGCTCTACAACAAAAACTACCGCATGAAATCGAACGAAATTTGGTACACATATGTGCCCCTATGTGAACGTGTGCCCATTAGTTTTTGGCGCGAATTCCTCCAAGGGGGGTGGAGCAATGGGACGTTTTTCGAGTTACGCGTGCTTGCTATTCCTCAGGAAGTAACTGGCGGAATCAAACAAAATTTGATCCATATGTTGGTATTAACAGGAACAGGTGCTGATTCAATTTTGGTGTCAATAACTCAAACGGGGGTTGAGCTATAGAACGTTTTTTGTCGTCAATTGTGACTGCTGTATCTCAAGAAATAATGAACGGAATGAAAGAAAAATTTATCGGCAAGTAGCCCTTAGTGGGTATAAGAACTGATTTTATTTTTGTGTCAACAGCTAAAAAGGGGGGTAGCGCAATCACCCGTTCTTTTTTTCCATTTTGAGTGCCCTATCTCAAGAAGTAATGCTACGTTCTGGTTGAAATTTGGAATACAGTCAAACCTCGTTATCACGACACCCGGATTTCACGACACTCCGGATGTCACGTCACTTTTTCAAAGTTCCGAACTTATGCCATATAATTTTAATGTTAAATGGCTCCGGATTTTGCGACAGTTTTTTCCGTGCAACTCTGGTTATGACGACGCTTTGAGCTACGCAGACTGGATCGAATATTTCTTTGCAATTGAAAAATTTTCAGTAAAATAATGAAGACATCTGGAAATGTTTGTTGTAGGAACTTTGGACTCTGGCAAGAGATTTGACCAGGCATGACACCTCCAGAATGGTGGGAGGCGAGTAGATAAGTTAAGGTTTCAGACTTTGACAAGAGGGACAATAGAAAGGGATTCAAAGCAGGTGGATTGTAATACTGAACGAGGGAAACAGCAAGAGAAAGAGAAAGACCATAGCTACGTTAAGATGTAGGTGGCAAGGTGGTCACAACAAGCTTCTCCTATGAGACAAAAAGAGATAAGGGGCTCCTCATTAGATTGAAAAGGAACACACAACTCTTAAAGTGGATAAAAAAAAATTAGACAGGGTTTTTTCACCTTCAAAAGACGGGGTTCAGCCGTCAAAATCTAATCAAATTGCGGACAAAAGTGAAGAGCTTTGAATTGGTTTCTTTCTTGCTGGTAATTTCGTAGAAGAAGGAGTGTGACAATTGATATTCAAAAATGCATCAAACATTTTATTGGAAAGTATTGTAGAACTGAAAAAAAAAAGAAAAATAAATAATAATAACAATAAGTGAAGGGATATATATTTTTTGAATAATTTTTGTTACATTCACTAATGATTCGAATTTACATTAGTTAAATCTAATTAAAAACATAAAGTGTTAATTTCTTCATTAAGTTTAATTTTATGGTTAACTAATGTTTAATTACGAATTTTTTAAACTATTCCGGTTATGACATCGCTCCGGCTATGACGACACTTTGTCGACAGTCCCATCAAACATGTCGTGATAACGAGGTTCGGCTGTATATGTGAATCCATATGTAAACAGGCTTTGGTTCTATTTTGACGCCGATCGCTCCAAGAGGTGTTGATTTTTTTTTTTCGAATAAAAATATTTTTATTAATGCAACAATAAGAAAGATAAATCGTAATAGATTGTCGTCTGCGTATTTCTCATGATTTTAATTGTATGGAAATGATAGGAAATATTATCGCAATGATTTAAAATTTTTAACTGTTGCCATCTTATGTTTGTTAACAAATAAAATATTTGTAATTCATTCAAGCAAGGCTTTTAAAATAACTTTCAATTTTCGCTCTTTGCTTTGCTTTCGCAATAATTCAGACATTGGGATAGTCGTCAAGTTTTTGCATGTGTCATTTTGTTTTTGTTGGGAATATTGCTTCCTCGTCAAGCATGGGGAGGGATCAGAAAAAAAAAAGAAAAATATAGAAGAAAGTTTCGTGATGGCCACAACATACTAGTTTATTTATATTGTTCTAAGTGAATTTGAATAGATATGAGTTTTTTTAATTAAATGCTTGAGAGGAGGATTTAATAAAAATTGGCTGAAGAATTAGGCCTTCCATCTTCACCAAATTAAGAGAATAATTGAGGCAGTGAGAAGCAAAGGGATGTAAGTGGCAAAATTAAAAATTCGGAGATAAACAGTACAAATGTTAGGTGAACCTCTCCTCTGTCTTGGTGCAAGACATAGTACTAGTAGCCCAGGTAGGTTCTGTTTCACAGCATGATTTGGAAAAACTTTTCAATGGAAGCCTGCCAGGGACTTTATCTTTAAACGTGTTTTACACAAAACTAGAAAATGTCCATTTACATCCCTTTGCTTCTCACTGCCTCAATTGGTTTAACTAACCTTATTACTAACTAGTGGTACCCGCACGGCTTTGCCCGTAATAGATTATAATTAAAAGGTCTTTTGGTTCGCCTGTATATTAACAAATAATGTATGGTGAATTTTCTCGCCAATCGGCTTGTACCCATGTTACGGTTCCACTTAATGACACTTTTGTATCTCGCCAATTGGCTTGTGCCCATGTTACGGTTTCACGTTATGATAATTTCGTAATTTACTCGTTCATCTTATGATAATTTTGTTCGTAAAATTGGAATAGAAAAAGAACCACATTGAATTTTCGAAAAATCGCTTCGAGGTGCACACCTCCTTGCTATAAACTAACTGTGTGCTAAATTTCATGAAAATCGGCCGAACGGTATCGGCGCTATGCGCGTCACAGAGAAGCATCTAATTGGAATGGACAGTATGCAAAAAAAAAAAAATGTTTAAAATATTATCGCAGAACGGATTAAATTAATTATAACCGAGAAAGAACGTTTAGAATTTGAAGTGGAAAAAATAAAAACTGAGAATTTTAATCACTAAAACAGTATGACAAGCTTATTTCATGCTGATAAAGATCATCAGTGATCTACACAAATTAATAAAGGTTTTTATCAGTGCTTGGAAAAACTACATTTTTTTTGTAGTGAACTACAACTACTTTGTTACAAATGTCGTTAACTACAACTATAACTACTTTTTTTTTAAATGTAGTAACTACAAACCACTTTTGAAATGTAGTCACTACTTTGCTATTTTTCAAAAACAATAATAAATAAACATAAGGGTGTCCCACAAAAAATGAAAGTCCATTTTTCATGTCGCATACCCTCTTATATTTTTCATCTTATGTCGAAACAATTGGGGGAAAAAAAAGTTTCCCTTGGGTCTGAAAGTGTAAACCAGCATACAGTATTGTATGCTAAGCCAAATAACAGGAGAGCAAAAAACTCTATTTAACGCAAATTAACTACTCTACTATTTATATTTTTCAACTTGATAATTTTGTAAAATTTATCATACATTTTAAAAAATGTACACAAAAAAATAATTAAAAAAAAATTATAAATTTTAGGCCAAATGTGAGATATTTAAATGTTTTTTAATTCGAATAAATGTTTTTGTGGTGTATGTGGGGAATAGGGGCGACGTTTTATCAATAGAAATTTCGAGTTTCTAAAAAAAAAGTTTTTTTTTTTTTCATTTGACCTAGAGTTACAAGTGCTGGTTCACACTTTCAGGCGGAAGTTGGCATTAGTTGCCGTTGTTCAAATTATCCGTAATTTCTTTTACAATTGTTTTGACGTAAAAGGAAAAATATAAGAGAGTGTGCGACTTGAAAAAAAAAACTTTCAATTTTTTGAGGACACCATAATACTACGGTTTCCAATCCCGAAATCCCGATCCCGAACCTCGCAGGATATTTAGCGGGATTGATCCTGCGAGATTTTGCTCTCAATCCTGCGGGATTCCCAATCCCGCAACATTTTTTCCATTTTTCTAGCTTTTGCCTCTCATGAAACGACTATTTCCACAAGCATCATCTGAAGTTTGAATCTTCTTCCTCGTATATCTGCCAGAAGAGAAAGTAAAATTGTGTTTTTTATGACCAACGATGGATTTACTATTTAAAAACACAATAAAAATAGAGTATATTTTCTGAGAATGAATTGGTATGCTCATTCGAAAATTTCAGTTCTCATACGTTCAGCAATTGAGAAAATGCGTAAAACTTATAAGCATTTTCTAATTCACTAAAATTTAACTAATTAATTTTTTTACTAACAAAATAGTGGAGTTTTTGTGAAAAATAGTACTTTTAACTTCAAATTGCCGCTAAAAATATTAAAGTCAAACAAAAAAGATCTGCAAAAGTAGGGGGGAGGATAAGTTAATACTTTGACTAAATTCAAATAGAATTTGATTTCAGATAAATGTCAGTTGAGATACAAAGAAGACGGCAAATCATCTTTTTCCAAAGGTACTCTGGGAAAAGGTCTCTGTCACCGGCTTGTCTGTAGATATTTTTTTAATCAAAAATGTGTACAATAGTCTTAAAACCATACATAATAGGGCACAAAAGGTTTTAAAAATTTATAAAACCATTTTTTGAAAACAAATTCGTAAAAAAAGTGAATTTTTTGACGCTTAAAACCCTTTCTCCCCTCCCCTCAAACTTAATAAAAGTTGTCCCCCAATAAAGCGTTGGAATCTGATCTGTGTGTGCCGTAATAACACAAATTATAAATTGGAAAACTATGAAATTACTGTCCGAAAAAATTATTTTATGAGATAAAATTCCCTCATCAAGTATTGTTTAATCAGTGTTAAAACCAATCCACAAACCAATCGTTATATTGCTCATATCGAACGGCAGTAAAAAAGCATGATAAATCCAAAAACGCGATATAACCGAGGTAATAAAAAGTAACAATTCAATCAACGTAAAAATTAATGACATATTCCTCTATAATCAGATTGGTTCATTATCATATAGGGGTGATTTTCTTAAGAAATCAAAAAATTAGTCTATGATTTTATTAAATAAAGAAATTAATTAATTAAAACATTTTTATTGCTTTTTGGTGGAATGCGAATCGAAAGTTGCAGATTAAACTGTAACGAATTAGGTGTACGGGAAGTATAGCAGTCTTTTTTTCATTGATGTAAACAAAAAAGAATTTTTTCTGAGAAATATAATTTTTTTTCTTTGATTTCAAATGTTAAACAACATTTAATTTTTCGCTTTGTATATTTTTTGGAAGACAAAGAAAAAACATGAAAACTACGAATCAGCGATATAACGAGGCGAGATGTAAAGAGAGGTGAGTGTAGTTAATTAATAATATTCAAATCAAGCCAGCAATCAAACCACTTACCGTCCATCGTGATCGTCGCCTCTGTGCTTACGCTCGTTTCACCGGACTGAGTTTCTTTTCTGCTACCTGTTGCACGACTTCGTTTGGAGCGATTCTCATTAACGATTAAATGAGTGAATAATTATTGCTTTTCTCTTTTTAACAGGGGGCGCTCTCAACCTCCATTTTAAGAATAAAGAGTTCAAATAGAGTAATGATTCATGAGGAATGCGGCTATACTTTTGAAATATTTTCTGTACTTATCCTTAGATATGAAAGCAATAACGGATAAATACCTTTGTGCATGAAAATTAAATGAATGAATTAGCAACGTTTAATGAGCATAAATACAAAGCTAAGAAAGCTGAGTCTTTCATCGGATGACTTTTCATCCAAAAGCTCGACCAGCCTATTTTCCCGTATACCTTTTTTTCCCAGCCGGTGGTTCGCGAACCCCTGGGGGTTCGCGAGATGTACAAAGGGGGTTCGATAAAATAATATTGTCATGCCGGAAACTTAACATGTTTGTTTGAGATAAAGTGGTCAAGTTCAAGCGTTTTTAGTTCTTCATTTATTCATTTGTCTCTTGCACATTCGACACTTTTTGGATACAAATGTCAGAACACTTGCTGACATTTTATTTTGTAAATTTAAAGAATTAAGCCTGTCATTACAAGGCACGGTTTTACCGTTTTCGTTGATTATGATAGAATTAAGCCCGTGTTGAAAAAGTAAAACTTTTAAACGCAATGTATTTAGATGACAGCATATGAACACTTCAGTTTTCTATGTTTGATTGGAAAATTCGGTCGAACTTGATGGAAACATTATATGAAGCATATGTGAGCGTTTGAAACATTTTTAGTTAATTATCTATGTTCTTAGTTTCTTTATCATTTGAGTGTGACGAAGAGCTATCGCGCTTCTCTTGTGCGTCGCCGAAAATGAGAGTGACACAATAAGTGCAATGGCGCTGCTGTTTGTTGCTATAATTTTCACATTACCTAAGACTAAAATGTACGCGAGAGCAATGTACGAGGGCTGTTCAATAAGTAATAAGATTCAATTTATAAAAAACTAGCTGTACCCGACGCGCGTTGCTACGCCAACAAAAAAATACATCATTATACTGATTTTCATGACAATCGGTTGAACAGGGCAGAAGTTGCTACTCTGCAGTGCCACCTGGTGGCGAGTGGCTTCAATGAGCATATTATGCATCTTCTGGGTGGAAAAATACATATATATAGCAATTTTCATAATAATCGGTCTAGGTATCAAGTGAAGCCGTGACTATACTCAAATTTTGTACTCACGCAGTTTTCAAGATCAATCAATCGCTAAAAATATCAAATAGAAAAAGTTTTAAATCCCCCCGTTGCATGAAAAGCCATAAAACAATAAAGAAAGAATTTATTTGTTCAAACTCAAGAAAAATGGCAACAGCTAACTTCTTATTAATGAGATCTTTCACGCGAATTAATTTCTGCAGCCGATAATTTTATTCGTATTTATCCAATGGATTGTGACTTAAATTGGAATAAAAAAGGAACTATCGATCGGATTTTTTTTCGAACTGGTCTATAAACATTCCCAGGACCAAAAATAACAAACGGTGAAAGTTTCAGCCAAATCTGCCGGGTAGCTTTTGAGTTCATGGATGACATACAGACAAACATTCATTTTTATATATATAGATACAGAACAACTTTAATCGTCATAATTTACATGGGTTTTCAAGAATAACTTCTTTGGGACTAAATGAATTTATTCCGACGTTCTGTCCCCTTCTTAAAAACTTGTGAACGTTAAGTTTGTGAGAGCTTATTCAAAGTCGCCTCCGCAGAATTTAGACGTGCTTTGTTGCTTTCAAAATGTTTGCCCCGTAATAGTTTCTTACGTTAAGGAAACAGTCAAAAATCACTGTTATAAATTAATTCTGTGATTCCCCTTCATGATAATAGCAGCAGTGTTAATCATTGTCTCTGTGATGAACGTTGACAGTTTTCCCTCACGTTCAAAATCTTCCACATTATGCCTGCCTTCTTAAAAAGCTTTATACCATCAAAAAGTACTGACTTTAAACATTGCTTCATTGTTGAAAACTTTACGTATCATATCAAAGATCTCCGATGCTCATTTTTGCAGACGATAACAAACTTTAATCGCATAACTTCGTTCCAAAGTCGCTTCCATTTTGACAACAGGCTGCATCTTGTAGGAGCCCGCCAACTCATGCATGAGTTTGTACGCACCAACTATCGACAGGTTTTGTTAATACAGACAACAGACATTTTTCATGCCACAGAAATTAACATTTCTATGAGTGGTTTCGCGGCAGTAAAATTAGTCTTATTACTTCTTAACCACCCTTCGTATTTACATCGTAAGTCAGGGCTGTCCAACTGCAAAGAGCCCACGGACCAGATTTCCGGTCACTGATCACCTGGCGAGCCGCAGTTTGAAAAATTTGAACAATAAGCTCTTACCTCTTATACAATGACAATGAATAGTAATTCTTGTATAAGAGGTAATTAATTATAAAACAATGAGAAACAGGAGGATTATAAAACAAGTTGCTTAAATTTTAATGGGAAAATTGAGACAGATCCGCCTTCTTTACAAGCGCAGAAATGTCAACCTCGATGTTTTTCGTTGCCAACAGTAGAAGGTCTATCAATGAACTGTCGGAGAGAGAGCTCCTGTGACGATTCTTGATAAAGTTCATAGTCGAAGAAGCACTTTCGCATAAATATATGCTCCCAAACATGGAAGCAACGAGAGCAAATTCTCAATTTCTTTTTCGAAATCAACAAAGGCCGTAGAGTCAGTGAGGGGGTCTTTATTTTTAACCAATTGCAGGTAGGTTTTGCTTGTCTGAAATGTTTCTTTCTTCCCGGCCTGTCTCCCTCCGCCAACGCGAGGCAATACTATTTCTAGGAATTCGCTTGAACACCAGCGTGCAAGGTAGGACTGCTTGACCTTGACCTGTAGATGTCCTGTACCTTTTTCTCTCAAAACAATGAAAGGAGTATAAAAGGGCGATCAAGAGGCAATTTCGGGGACCAAGAAGGGTAGTCTCGGATGCTTCTTGATATCAATAAATGTCGAAAAATGAAATATGCTGAATAAGAAGTTGGCGGGCCGCACAATATGTGTTGGCGGGCCGCCAGTTGGACAGCCCTGTTGTAGGTAGTACAAGAAATATCTTTGGATACATCATAAGTGAGGTAAACCAAAATATACTGTCAATGCAATAAATATATAGTATCATAGAAAAATCCACTTTTGTTTTGCAATACAAAACAATTGTTTGTATCGTTCCTCGTATTACGTTTTACTTACAGTCAAAGCTTTTAACGTGCAACAGAAATAACACATATAAAGTAAATCTTACATAGTATGCTTTTGCAGCATTTTCTTCCTCGATTTTTGTAAGTAAAAGTATGGTAATGTGAACCGTTTTTGAAATATAAACATACGATGGAAGATGGAGATTCTACTGAGCAACAGAAAACCTACTTTTTATATTGCTTTACACAAATAATTTGCACAAACAATATATCTTAGATTGTATAAAGTATATTTAACAAACCTCGTCATGAATTTCTTATGAACATTCATTTTGGTTACGTGTTGTCATGAATTGGAGTCAAAGGGACTTAAAAAAAAAATAATGACGCTTTTTTTTTGTAAAATAATAATGAATATAACTTCTAGTGCGTTAACAAATTGGTGGTTGTGCGTTCTATGCGTAAAGTTGACGGTATATATGTATATATCTTCGGAAAGCATAGGAACTGCTCTAAAAACTACGCTGCATATTTTTTTCAAATAATGAATATTAGACGTGACAACGTGACATTAAAAACGAAAAATGATGAAAATGACGTAATTGCTCAAATTACAAGAAACATATTGATTGTATAAAAAATTTAATGGTAATTTCTCATTTGCCACGTTATAACGATTAAAAATATGTTAAGTTTAAAAGATTTGAATAATATTTAACGGAGATAAAGGCGTTTGTTTAAAAACCAACGTCAAGGGGGAGATGCGGGGACTTTAGGGAAAATACTCCCCTCTCTAGGTGCTAACACCTGACAAAAATTCAGCTTGTCCCTAATTTGTTCCGACATTAGGTCATTTTTGGCCTTTATTGACTGGGCTATATAGATTTTTTCCCTTTTAGTACCGAGCATTTATATGAAAAAATAAGGTGAAGTTTCGTGAGGGTAAAATTATTCTATTTCTGAAATGCATTTACACTAAAAAGAATAAAATAACAGAATTAAAAAAAATAATAAAAAATTTAAAAAAATTAAAAAAAGAACAAGCACTTTTCATAATGCATTCAAAAGGACAAAATAACTTTTCTGGGTCAGAAAGGACAATTTAAAAATTCCTGTAGATTTCGAAAAATCCCAAAAAAAATTCCGCCACAAACGAAGAAAAGTGCGGTTCCAGTCATTTCGAACCAAACTTTCCCAATAAGAAAAATATGCATGTTTCAACACTCAAAACTATGATTGAAAGCTAGATAATGATAATAAATTCTCTTCATGACTTGAGCAGCACTTTTCTTCGTTTGTGGTGTCATTTTCTTGGAATTTTCGAAAACTACAGGAATTCTTAAATTGTCCTTTCTGACCCAGAAAAGTAATTTGAGTGCATTTTAAAAAGTGCTTAGTATTTTTTTAAAAAAAAGTCTGTTCTTTTTATGTTCTTATATGCCTAATTTCGTTGTAATCCTTTGCTAAGTTTGGCGTTTATTCCATTATTTTTTGCTCAAAATAAAACAAGTTTATGAAATTCTACCTTTATGTTGACTTCGCCCGCTATGCCCCATCTAACACTGCGTTATGGGATTGGAAAGATATTTAAGAGGTACAGCATCGCTAAGCTGACATCATTTTTAGTAACTTAATTTTGGCATCAAATTTGGCGAGAAATCGCTAAATATCGACATTTTGATCATTAACATGTAGTGTTTCCGATGCTAATTATAAATGAATATCTCTTGTAAACTCTAGAAAGTAGTAGAATATTTCTGAAACTAAAATACGGGAATGTTTCTGAATTGAAATGGCTAAAATATTGATTCAACACTAGGGGAAACTAGGAAGGTTTGACCCATAGGGAGACTTGACCCATGAGAATTTTTTCACGAAAAAAGATATTTAGGGAAAATTTTAGTTATTGGTTGATCAGTCACACAACAGTA
This sequence comes from Uloborus diversus, assembly GCF_026930045.1. Lineage (NCBI taxonomy): Eukaryota > Metazoa > Arthropoda > Arachnida > Araneae > Uloboridae > Uloborus > Uloborus diversus. Next base: position 109,780,011 of record NC_072731.1, read on the forward strand.
TTTTACAGGAACACGCCATTTCAGAATTATCAGTGGTTTTCAAGAAATTCATTTATAATGAAATTGCTCCTTAAAAGTAAAGTTTTTTAAGATTTTGGAATTTTTTAGATTTTAAGCTCCAGTTTTGAGAAAAATGAATTTTAAAACTGTTTTAGTCACTTTTCTAGCTATCTACAAAAGTTTTATGCAACTTTAATCTAAATTGCTAAAAATCTAAGGAAAACAAAAGGAAGCTACCAAGGGAGCTTTGACCCCAAGCAAACTAGGGAGAATTGATCCAAAGACTAATTTGATGTTTTTGTTTAACTTGATGTTTTTTCAATAGATTTTTATTTTTGAACTGTTAAGTACTTATGATTTAGGCCTAAAGATTTGATTTTATGTAAGCAGTAACTCTAATATTGTGAATATGAAGGCCTGATTGTTTTTCTTTTTTAAATGAATAATTAATATATAAAAAGTTGGACATAAAAATTGTTTTTACTTGACAAATAACTAAAATACTAATAATCTTTGAGCTTAATGAGTTGTTACTTAGTAAAATAACTGAAATATTGCGTAGGTTTAATCTGAAAAATTTTCGAATTCGATTTCTGCTTTCCTACTGATATGGAGTAAGATTAATTTTTAAAAATATATATGTAACACTTCACTTAAAGAGTGAAAATTTTACATATGCACTTCACGTATCACTTATTAAAGCAAAAAACACCATCAAACCTATATGTTTTTTATTTAAATATCTATGAGTCTTCCTACTGATATGCAGTAAAATTAATTTAAAAGAAATGTAACACTTCACCTAAAGAGTTACCATTTTGTACATTTACTTCAAGTATCCCTAATTTAAGCAAAAAACACTATCAAATTTGCGTTTTTGATTTCATTATCTATGAATTTTCTTGCATTCATGAGTGGAGTCATGTCTTCTAAGTATTGGGTCAAATCTCCCTAGCTCTAGAGACACTTGACCCATATACAGACTTGAGAAATACAATTATTTTGCACCATTTCTATTTAAAATTATGCTATTTTTTTTAGCCATAAAAATGTGGACGATAGCAACCTATTTATGTATTTTTTTTTATTTCTTTTCTAACTATTCTTTTAAAAAAAATTGAAAAAAAAATTGGACCCAATTCTCCCCCTAATAAAAGAAGCTGTCTCTAGGGGAGTCAGTCTAGTTTTGACCACCAGCCGAGTGTGCTGGAGCAGCACCTCCTATAAGGAAGCCATCACACAGCAAACTTAAAAATCCTCGTGACGCATTCGATTCAACGCCATTTCTTTTCTTTGCAGCGAAATTCATTCATGGATTTAGAAATAATTTTTATAGTTGAAATCTTATACAAATATAACGGTATTTTAGGAATCCTACGTTGCTATGAAGAAGGAAACAAATCCCTGAAAACTTTGCTCCTTTGTAATGGATAAAAATAACTTCATTACAACACAAGATCAAGGAAGTGATGCATGTCTTTTTTACGTTAAACTAAAAGATATGTTTCTAAAATAATTTTATTCACTGCTTGTAATACAGTTCAAAGATTTATTAAAACTATTGATAAATACGAAAGTCTCCGACTAATCTCAGAATTTTGTTTGTTTGCTTGTTTCCCCACACTAATTCAAAAATTCGAACCCTGAACATTTTTATTCATTCTTTCTCGCAAATAGAAATTTTTCAATAAAAGAGATATTTAAAGAATTTCTACATTTCAGATATTTTTTACCCTTTGCATAAAAGGAGTTCTTATCACTAAATTTCCTGTTGTCGTTTCATTAATTATAATAGAAATTAGCTATTAAATTCACGAATATTTCTTAGAATAAAGCTCAAAAAATTGTTTAAATTAGTTGAGAAAGATAAAGCGGATGTGATCAAGGGTTAATAAACAAACAAAAATGTTTCACTGGCAACAAAATCGTTTTAAATATTCCTTTGTTTGAGTAAAAATATGACAACGTATACAAGTACAAATAAAATCATTTAAAAGGAGTTAAAAAACTCTGCAAACAGCTATTTCGGGGTTATAAAATCAAATCGTCGGATTTAGTGTTCCTTCGTTCTTTTATGCACTGAAGAAGGGGTTTACTATTTTTAAATGATTTCATTTGTACATGTACACGTTGTCACATTTTTACTAATTTCATTGTACAAAGTTTTCGACTGCTCCTTTTACGTATTGCATTTGTTTACATAAAAATTCATTTGATTACTTCTTGTTTTAGATAATGACTTATGATTTGTATCATTTCCATATGTATTTTCATTTTCTTCACGAAAACATTTTATATTCAATTTTAAATTTTTTAGAATCCTTTATTGGGATAGCCATTGCGTTACAAAGTACACAAATACTTCTACAATAGTAGATAACGAAAATATGTAACATAGGTTTTTCGTGTTTGAATATGAGTCTAAGATAATTAAAGTTCAAATTTATCATTTGAGTTTAGTTTGTTTTAATTTTGATAATCCTATATCATACCATTTCCTCTTAGAAACTCGTATACCGTTGAGCCCAAAAAGTAGATGTTTACTTGTTTATGTGTGTAACATTATATATTTTTTAAACTTTTAAATGTTTTTATTGTAAGATATTAGTTTTTGAATCTAATAAGATGCTTTTAAAATAAAATGGACAAGATACAATGCATATAATATTACAAAAGCATATTATGCTTAAGGGGATTTTATCATTTTGGTTGGACAAGAACTATGTATATTGTTCATATAACTTATATTTAAATTATCCTAGATTTTAAAAAAAATTCTATGTAATCGATAATGTACTATTTCAGAAATGAAAATTGTTATTTGGCATGGAAAAAATAGCGTAATTTTCTTGTGTTAATTTTTGAAAGACGGTTTTTTTTTTAATCCTTGAAATGGGGGCCTAATTTTTCGATGAATTTTAACACAAAATTATGGTTGTGTGATTATTTGCGCATTTTGTTCGTGTATTTTGAACATTATTCAAACCAACATGCGAAAGAGAGATATTTGTTTTACTTCTTTGTAGAGTAATCGTGTAAAGAAAACTGATAAACACAACAAAGTTTAATTTATTTTTACAAATTTGATGGAAATGATGAACATAAAAGATGAAAACACCATCTTAGTGAAAATCATTTTCTATAAGTATGGATCTACATTAGCTATAACAAAAACAGACAGAATGCTTATTTTGAGAAAAATATGCATGATAGTTCAAACTTCGTGATGAAATGAAGTAAAAGCACGGACTAGTTACAACTACAGTACAATGTCATAGCAAATAATGAAGTCTTTAAATGTAGGGGAGATCAGGTACAGTTGATTCAAGAATAAGTTGATGTAATATATTGATTTGTTAAGTTGGTATACTTTAAAATATGCTTTTATATTCAAGTGAGTATGTGCTTAGAATTGAAAATCGTATGAAGAGACAGTCGACTTATTTATTTTACATTCCTAATGTGGGAGAACCTTTTTTTTTTTCTTTTTCAGAATTATTTATAAAAAATTGTGTTTTGTGCACTAAAGTAAATTTTTATGGCTTGCTTTCAACCATCGTACAAGGTGTTTCATAATTATATTAAGCAAGATACTACAATGATCCTTGAATTACATTAAATTACCTTCTAATTCGGTTAAACTCAAGATGCGTAATCCAGACTACTGCTCAGTATTTAGAGCAGAACGCATTGCAATTAACGAGGCGTTAAAGGTTTTTCTTCGAGGAGATTTCGGATTTTAATTGATAGTCGCAGTGGCATTCAACACCTGAGCTATTGGACAAGGGTTGGAGACGATATTTCGGTGACAATTCTGGAAAATTTAAAAGCACTCTCACAACATCACAGTATTTTCTTCCAGTGGATTCCCTTACATATTGGTAAACTGGGCGATGAGACAGTCAATATTTTTTCCAAAGAGGGCTCTTCTAGGCCTTTAATCTCTCCTGGGAGTCTTACATCATCTGAGAAATAATCAAAGTTTAAGACGTCATATAGGAATATGCTTTAGACGCCTCCACTTCACTCCTAGTATTCTGAAATATCACCAGGCAGCGCCCTCGCTCTTGGCGTGGATAGAACCGTCCAGGTCAAGATCAGTAGTCAAGAGTGGGCATACTAAGAACTTCATTTTTATCAGCGGAGAGAAAAGCTTCCCGACTTGCACTAAACGTGCTTCAGCAAAGGCCTCCCCTTCCCACCCTCCTGCGTGTTTGGGACTGACATATGAAGATCTATCGACCAATCCGCTATCAGTGTACGACTTCATATCGATTCATAAACTCTTGAACCTGGTCTAGTATCGAATAGATCATGGGGAATAAGCCACAACACAACAACATGATCCTTGAATAGGGAGAAAAGTGTTACTAAACAAAAGTTGCTTACACATTTGACGATCTTTTTTTTTTCTTTTTGCTGTTTTTGGATTAACGTAACGGCGTTGTTTGGAGCAAGTTCATGTGCAATAATTTTACTCATAAGTTTTAAGTACCTTTGATTTTTTCAAAATGATTTAAAATGACCAAAGAAACTCAAAAGAAGAAAACTCACCTTGAAATGGTTGAATAGAGCTTATTTCAAAGAAGAGAACCGTACTTATATTTGTATTAAACTGTAAATCGTATTTAGGTTTATCATCGAGCTTGAATTAAAACATCAAACATTCTGTGAGAGTATTCTTAAAAAATAAATTTTAAAATCTTCATTTTGTTGCTCATTACATAAGCGTAACAGTTTATTTATTTGTGTATCAACTTGACCGACGTTGGGTATAGTTCATACACTTCAAAGTTATTTCAAAGATTTTGGTTTTATATGTGAAAAAGAACTATGCCAACAAAAATGGTTGATTCATTATGTGACAGGAAAATAGCAATTGTAGCTCATAAATTTCATTTTGGTACTTAAGAATAGTAGGAACAAAATGAAAATGTAAAATGTGTAAATAAATTTTACCCAGTGTCTCCTACTGTTAACACATAGTTTGATAAAAGTGAAATATACACTGTGGACCGTGGACAGGTAAAGAGCAGTAACTGCAAATTTTTATTTTTATTTATTTATTTATTTTATTTTATTTTCGCATCTGTTGTACGTTAGCTTTATTGTACAAGCTTGCTCTTTTGGTTTCCGCTGAAAAAAAGGCACGAAAAAAAAAAAAAAAAAACGTCTAATTCCAACATTTAACTACTGTTAGTATTGAATCCAACACACATTTCTTCAAATATCTCGAAAACTCATTTCTGCAGATAGTGCCGTTTACTTGCTCACGGCAGTATATTTGTTTAAATGTCTTCCTTGGTAACAATCTTGAATGTCGTCTCCAAGCGCACAAGAGCTGCTTATAAAAAAATCATTTCCTCTGAATTCACACTGTTGTTGTTGTTTGACATTCCACTGTATCTTCATTAGCAGCTCTAAAAAATAAATGTAAAAGATACCAGTGAGAAAATTCATTGCTTAGTTACATTAATTAATAATTTACATAATTGCCCTAACCTAATCTAAGACCACTATAAGAATTAGCCGACTCATCAAGCATTTTGGATCAGATGCTCCATTTTCGAAAATCTAGGGTAACCAGAGCGAAGTTTTGGAACATTATCAAATTTCGTGTTTCGACAAACAGTGACTAAGTTTCATCGAATTAGTAAAAGTTTAATACCAGAGAAAACATTTACATCCGCCATATTGGATCAATGATGCATCTATGACCTCCTTACGGTCTTCAAAATTTGCATTCGCTTGCGTTCTTCAAAACTCTTGTAACGGAAGGAAGAGTTGTCTTTTTCTTAAATGCTCATTACCAAAGGTTTTCTTTAGCACAGGAAAAGTTCCCACTTCAGACTTGCTGAGTTTCATACAAAACTTGATGGCATATTTTTTGCTCAATCGCGCTCGTCTGACACGGGAAATAAAAACACTTGTCCTAATGGGGTTGTTTCCTTCAGTCAAAAGAACTACTTTTAGTCACAGAAATTGATAGAATAAGCAAAAAAATAAATAAATAAATAAATAAATAAATAAATAATAAATAAATAACATGGACCCAGAAAATACTTTCATTTTCCCCAACAGTCATTTTTAAATTAATTTTTTTAAATGTTCAATTTTTCAAACAAGGCGTGGTCTTTATGACGTCACAAATGATGTCCTCTGCCGCATCTTTCACCGCGTTTCCACGTTATGTTAATCAAGAAGCGAATTAAATATCGTTGCCAGAACACGTGAGTAAAGATGCGAATTAAATATTATTCTCTTCTGAATGGCAACAGTGAATGGCATTTCATCATTTGTGATGTCATCGACAGAAGCATAAACAATGAAAGCGCACGGATTAAAGTAATTTTTTTTTTAATATTTAACTTAGTCAAATTATTTAAAAAATGATCAGATCCTATGTTTTTAAGCATGCTCTTTCAGAAAAAAATCCTTTTAAATTTTTGGAAACGACCCCATTCTCTCAATGGTCGGAAATCTCGCTGGAAGCGAAGTATTGTCGCTGTCTGTTCCAAAATGGTGGATGCGTCGGCACTGATCTAAGGCCAATTTTGAGGTTACTTCAGAATGTATAAGAAGTTATTATTTATCATGAAGATTGTTATTATTTTATAACAACGTTTGTATTAGTTCTCCATAAGTGTATAACTGAGCGATCTTTTTTCTTTCTTTCTTTTTTTTTTTTTTGTTTACCTATTCAACAAAATTTTTTGAACTTTATATTTTAGGCAAATAGATGAACTATTTAATAAAAATTAGAATAAATTTGGTTTCTAGAAATGTAATTAACCTAAAATTATTATGTCATAGTTATCAGGAAAGTTTCCTCTAAATCATTTTTTATTTATTTCTTTTTTTTTACATTTAAATTAGCAAACAAAATATAAAAATGTTTTTAAAATCTAAACTCTTTCTACAAGCTTGGTTCGCGTAAAAAATGTATGAAATAACGTTTACACATAATTTCATGATTACAACACTGAAAACTTGCAGTTAATCTTGCTAGGTTAATTCTAAAGCAATCAATAAAATTCAAACTAAAATTGACAGAAGAAAATGCATATGCGGCATAGTAAAAGCTATTCGTTCAAACCTGTAAACCGCTTAGTTTTTCTCTCGAGTTTTTAATTTAAGTTGTATTATTTTGGCGAGAGAAAAACTAGCCGGTTTATAGCTTTATGTATCTTCTCCCAATTTTAGTTTGAACTTTAATGGCTGCTTTTTCGATAGATATTTTTTAACCAATAATTGACTCGAGATAACATAAGAACGTATTTTTCGTATGTAATAGTTGCCCAGTTTTAAGGAAAAGCAATTAAAGTTGGAAATTTCCAAAATTTAAAAGTATTACATGCTTAGACCTTTTAGGAAAATCGAACTCCATTTGGCAAAGCGTTAGAGCACCTTTTAGAAAGCAAAATTATTTCATGGTAATTGGAGCAGAAATTTGAGTAGTCTGTGGAAATTTCAAGTATTGTTTAAAAATTTTTAACAATTTATTATTTAGAATTTTTTTACTCCATGTCATACAGTAACATCTTGTTACATCGCCCCTCGATATATCATTCATTTGGATACATCGCGCTGTTCCGTTGTCTCCCGAAAAGTTATACAGTTTTTAAACGTTGCTTTAGATTTAACATTACAGAAAAGAATAAAAATATATTTCTCTGAAACGTCTTCTTTTATTTAACACTAGCGGTACCCGCACGGCTTTGCCCGTAATAGAAAAATTAAAAGGTCTTTTGGTTCGTCTGTATATTTACAAATAATCTATGGTGAATTTTCTCGCCAATTGGCTTGTACCCATGTTACGGTTCCACGTTATGATAATTTCGTATCTCGCCAGTTGGCTTGTGCCCATGTTACGGTTCCACGTTATGATAATTTCGCAATTTACTCGCCCATCTAATGATATTTTTGTTCTTAAAATTGGAAAAGAAAAAGAACCACATCGAATTTTCGAAAAATCGCTTCAAGGTGCGCACTTTCATGCTACAAACTAACTTTGTGCCAAATTTCCTGAAAATCGACCGAACGGTCTAGGCGCTATGCTCGTCACAGAGATCCAGACATCCTACAGACATCCAGACATCCACACAGAGAGACTTTGAGCTTTATTATTAGTAAAGAAGAACAATTGGTACGCTCATTTTCTTTCATTTTTATTAAAAAATTCTTAATCCTCAAATATTTCATAGCCAGAATTACTGATCGAGTAACGCTCTAACGTCACCAACAGTAAACCTCACGCTCTAGCAATCGTAAAGGTATTATTTTATTGTTGAAGCACCAAAAATTAAGCACTAAAAATTCAGTAAGTTATCTATAATTTGAGATATTTTTTTGGAAATGTTTGACATGCAAGAAGATGCCTTATTTTGACAAGGCTGAACTGGATCCGGTAACTTAAATGTTTTACTGGTGAGGCAGCCATTTTAGAAGAAAGAAGAAACGACAAGGAACACACTATCAACAATGTACGCCAATAATGAACTCTACCTACTGGAGTTGAGAGTTCATCCACTGGAGTTAGGGTCAAAATTTCAGCTATCGAAATATCACCAAACAGACAATTGCTTCCGCTTAAATGTAGAAGCAATTTTCACCCGTCATACATTGACGAGCGATTTTCTAGTATGATGATAAACTAATCTTTTTGTTGGTTCTCGTGACAACAAATTGTTACTTTTTATGACTTCGATCTAATTCCATTTCGGGTACAGATGGCGCTTCCTTGCTGTCTTCCGGCAAGTACAATGTAAGGAGGGGTTACTATAATCAAACGGGATTGAGTTCAATAGTGAATTTCTATTTCTCACCTGTCTGAATAAATCACACCTTTTTTATAGCAAATCCACCAGATGCTTCCCAGAGCAGTTATCATTATGATTACACTTACAACAGCAATAGTATTCCTAGCTATACTTAGCTCTCTCGCTGCAAAAGAGAAAAAAAAAAAGATGTTGAGTGCTTAAAAATTAGTCATAGCTAACAAAATGCTACTGAATGAAGTAAATTAGCCCGATATTTAAGCATAGTAAAAATACCCAGCGTTGCCTGGGTCAGGAATAATTGTGAGGTCCAATTGCTACTTTCATTCGTTTTCTGTTTTAACTGAAAAAACTCAAAACACACCGCTTTGACGTGATTAAAAATCGAACTTCTTCCTTACCCATAAAAGTAAAATAACAGTAATATAAAGAACAAAATAGTATTCATTAAAAAACGAAAGAACGGTGTTTGAGCAAACAAAAATTTGAAGAGTTTCCAAAACATGCAATTAAACTTCAATTGTTTAAAAAGATTTATCAGTTACCTTTTTTTTTTTTTTGAACATAGTCCTTATAGTATAACCTTATCTGTAGGCTTGCCAGACGTCCCGGTTTCCAAACAAAATCCCGGTGTCCCGGCCGATTTACATCACGCCCCGGTTAAATAGAAATTAGATTATAGATGACCAAAAAAGTCTAAAACTAATTAATTGTAAAGGATTATTTAAAACTAGCAAAAATACGCGGCGTTGCCTGAGTCAGTAATAATTGTTAGAAACAATCGCTACTTTCTTTCGTTTTCTGTTTTGACTGAAAGAACTCAAAACACACCACTTTGACGTGATTAAAAATCGAGCTTCTTCCTTACCCATAAAAGTAGAATAGCAATAAGCATAAATAACCAACGAATATTCATTTAGAAACGAAAGCACGAATTGAAACATATAAAAATTTGAAGAATTTCCAAAATATGAACTAACAAAAACAAAGATCAGTAACAAACCTTTGCACTTCATTTAATTAAATAGTACACATACACAAAAAGAAAAGAAAAAACACACTACTATGTTTCCCTAAGTGTGCAAAAAGTAGAGTTTCCAAATGTTTAAATGACTTTAAACTCATGTTTGCTCCGGAGAAGCCTTGATTCAAAATTTTCATTATGATTTCTTTTAATATTGCTGTTGTTGACAACGAATTTGTGTAACAATGGCTTTTACATTTAATCATTTAATGGGGAAAGTACATGAAATTTACTATTTTCAATCATAACTTTTTTAAACTAAGTTTTTTAGGAATAAATTATAGCCTAAGTTGCTCCCTGATATTTAGTTATCTATGGGGAAAAAATAGTTAAAATCCGTCCAGTAGTTTTGAAGCTTATTCCGGACATACATACATACAGAAGTAGCCATTCATGTATAAAGTGTAGGATACAATTCCTAAGAAAGCAGTAAATGTTATGCTTGCCCCAGAGAAGGCTTGATTCAAAATTTTCATTATGATTACTTTTAATATTGCTGTTGTTGGCAACGAATTTTCGTAACAATTGGTTTTATATTTAATCATTTAATGGGGCAATTGCATGGCATTTACTGTTTTCGATCATAATGTTTTTAAACTAAGTTTTTTAGGAATAAATTATAGCCTAAGTAGTCCAGTCAATGAGTGCTCAAAACAGGTGTGTAGCGTGCATGGAACATGCGATAATTTTTGACTTCAGAACATTGTTAGGGGTAGTTAGTAAGTAAACATACTAAAAGCCCCCAACCCTAGGGGGTGAGCTAAAGGTGGGAGGGAGTGGGAAAGAAAATTTTGGGTTTTTCGCGAAAATGTCGGAAACGGTGGAAAAAATGCATTTAAAATAAAAATTCTAGCTAAATAAACTTACTATAAAACTGTTTCAACAAATATTTGTCAAATTTCCAATAATTTTCTAGGAATATGTTATAAAAAATCAATGATTTTCGGAAAAATTCTTTCTTTTTGTCAAACATTTGCTCCTAGTGCCTCCCAGGATCAGTATTCATGAAAATTATCAATAACGAAGTTGTAGAACTTTAAATTTTCTTCAATTTGATATGCTATTTTGCTATATTTTATTCAACCAATCAAAAGTTACAGAATTTTAAATACGCACTTTCATGGCAAAAAATAGAATACTTGCCATTCACAAATTTCAAGCTGACTCGAAAGGATCGCGCATTTCCTCTTTATTCAATGAATTCGACAATCCTGATCTTTACTAATAATAAAGCAGAAAGTCTCTCTGTCCGGAGGATGTCTGTAGGATGTCCGTGGGATGTCTGTGACGCGCATAGCGCTTAAACCGTTCGACCGATTTTCATGAAATTTGGCACAAAGTTAGTATGTAGCATGGGGGTGTGCACCTCGAAGCGATTTTTCGAAAATTCGATGTGGTTCTTTTTTTATTCCAATTTTAAGAAAAAAAGTATCATAAATTACGAAATTATCGTAACGTGGAACCGTAACATGGGCACAAGCCAGTTGGCGAGATACGAAATTATCATAACGTGGAACCGTAACGTCGGTACAAGCCAACTGGCGAGAAAATTCACTATACATTATTTGTAAATATACAGGCGAACCAAAAGACCTTTTGATTTTTCTATTGCGGGCGAAGCCGTGCGGGTATCACTAGTCATAAATAAAATTTTAAAGAGAAAGTGAAAACGAATAAGAGAAACTAACAAGATCAGATTTAGTCAAGTTTACTGTAGATTTCAAACCAAAGAATTGCTAAAAAGCAAACGTAAATCTCTCCTCCTTAAGAGAAAATGATGTTAGTATTGAAATATTTAGTACATTTAGTATCGTCTATCGATAAGAAATTACAACTAGCTATAAATTTTTAAAATATAATAATAATACACACAATACAAAAGAAACACACACACACACAAAAAAAAAAAAAGGTTCATCTGAAAATAACGCGCAAGAGACCGAATTACTTACAGATGAAGGACTTCTAGACAATTAGAGGAGGTATATCACGCATTGTTAACAGTAGCATCGACCTGCGCGAATTCAGAAAGAGCATTTTCAACTGTGGAAAAGTTGAGCACTGAAATGAGTTCCAGGCTTAGAGATAATTCAATAGATGCACTATGCCTTTCACTATTATTGATTTTTCATTATAACATTTGTTCCTTCATTTTATATTTTTTCACAATACAATTTCATAAATAACACAATTTTTGCACAAAACCATGAAATATGGCAACGAAACAAAATGTTTTGAAGCACCTTTTGAGAAATTTAAAATACCGGTATTTATACCGGTATTCCGGTATCACATTTTAAAAGTACCGAATACCGGTATTGAATTTTTGGTCCGGTATTGCATTCCATAGATGAAATCTTCTTTACTAATAATAAAGCTAAAAGTCTCTCTGTCCGGAGGATGTCTGGATGTCTGGATGTCTGTAGGATGTCTGTGACGCGCATAGCGCCTAAACCGTTTGGCTGATTTTCATGAAATTTGGCACAAAGTTAGTATGTAGCATGGGGGTGTGCACCTCGAAGCGATTTTTCGAAAATTCGATGTGGTTCTTTTTCTATTCCAATTTTAAGAACAAAAATATCATTAGATGGAAAAATAAATTACGAAATTATCATAACGTGGAACCGTAACATGGACACAAGCCAATTGGCGAGATACGAAATTATCATAACGTGGAACCGTAGCAAGGGTACAAACCAATTGGCAAGAAAATTCACCATACATTATTTGTAAATATACAGGCGGACCAAAAGACCTTTTAATTTTTCTATTACGAGCAAAGCCGTGCGGGAACCACTAGTGTACAATAAAGAAGTATTTATGGATTACTGCAACACAAATGATGTTTAAGGGTTGAAGAGGGGGGGTCGTAAACTTGTGACAAAGGTAAGGGAAAGAGTATGAAATGTGACATCAAGCATTTTTTAATACGAATATGTTTATAAAAATTAGTTTATGGAAAGTACTTTGTGACAAACGGGGAGGGGGTCAAAAATGTTGAGAAAAAGTGTAACATCATTTATGGACAGCCCCTTACCAAGATTTGCAGAACTACGTATATGCAGTATGAATTAGCTCCATACCCATTGCATTATTTAACGAAATGAACTGAAGACGTGGAGAAAGCCAGCACTTCCTCATTAAGAAATTTGTTAGAAGTAATTAATAAGCAAATATACTGAAAGTCCCCGACCCTGTTGGGGGGAAGGGGAGTTGAAGGTGGGAAGGGGGACCCAAATTTTGTGGTTTTCGATTATATCTCGGAAACGGCAGGAAAAATGTGTTCCGAATAAAAGTAAAAGTTAACTAAGTTTATCGTGAAATTGTTTTCATACATATATGTCACATTTTCAGTGTTATTTTAGGTACGCGTTCTTGGAAACCAATACTTTTCGGGGGAAAAAAATATCTCCTTCTTTTTGTCTCAGAGTGTCTGTGCCAAGCAGGCGCTCAAGGGATCTTGTGCAGCAATCATGTAACAAGGACCCTGACAGTTTTATGTGTCTTGAAAATCCACCCGCTGAACACTTAAACTGCCGATTCAAACCTGACACCAAAGAAATACGAAGCCTATGTCTAATCACAGCGACACCCAGCTGACAAGCAATCAAAAACTATGTAGTTCTAGCATGTACTCTTTTTCGTTACTCTTATTGAAATGAATATGTGACGTTATAGCAGGATAATGAAAAATTTTAATAATAGAAATAAGGTAAATGTAGCTGACCGGCAGCACCTTTTTGTAATTATAGTTTTTATTACATTATTACTAATCATATTTTGAAAGTGTTTATATGGAATATGGACTGACAGTAATTAGAAAATGAAAATATAAGGTGACATCTTGGTTCTATTCTGAGGCGGAAGGGTCATGTCACCGGCAGTGGAAAAGTTGTTCTTAGAAATTGTTAATGTATTGATGTCATCGTCTTTCCCTTCGTCATGTATAAACACATTGATTCCGTTGTTGTAACTGCCTTTTCAATGCAAGCTTGCGACAAAGTAGTCTAACGATGATTTTCTACAAGTTACCTCCTGGTCACTTGTAGAAAAGCAGTCTGTCAAAATCATCTGCAAGATTCCATCAAGAGCAACATCCGATTCCGAGAGTTTCAACACAAGTTAGTCATTCCTCTTTCCTTAAACCCATAATCCGGTACTTCACCATTAAGTTCCTAGCTACAGGTTAACTTGGTGGTACGGCAGAGTTAGAGATGAGTCTTGATGTTAGCAGCTACTTTGATAAATGATCTGTAACGGAACTCATTGAGGGACTTTTCTTCCGCTAGAGCACCATACCATGAGAGATACATATGATCCCAGCTGCATCAATGGATTCAGGGGAAGAAGAACTGTTGATATATACCTTAGATACATGTTGTATGATTTTAGATTTCTGGCAGGATGTTGTGATCTGTTGGGGATTTGGCTATCAAGAGAACAACCAGGAGTACTTTCTCTCAAATGATAGCTACCGAAGAATTTTGCCATCTGATCCGACTTCGCAATATCAACGTCAACATCACCTAACGCTCGGAGCGTATTTATCTTGTTTTTCAACAGCTTCATCATTAGCGGATTTGTCAGCTGACTGTTATTATGAAAGTTAACAGAAACCTTCTTGTTTGACCGTCGTTTCAATTTTCTAACTGACGTTGATGTCCATATGGTTTATACAGTCATCTCTTTTGCCTAACAGTTTTGTAGACTATAGGTATGCTCAGTATCAACAATTTCAAATTTAATAAAATCAGTGTGGTTGTCAATTTCCTTAAACAGTACGTATAGTGCTGACTTTCTGCACGTCCTCAGTCCACCAATTCATACAGCAGATACGTAAATTTTTAAATCTTCGCCCGATTCCTCGGTAAAGGGCTGTGTGTGTGTGTGTGTGTCCATAAATAATGTCACACTTTATTTCAACATTTTAACCCTGTACCTCCCCCCTCCCTTCCCTTTGTCACAAAATGCGTTTTACAAGCTACCTTTCATAAACATATTCGAATTAAAAATGCTTGATGTCACATTTGTTACTTTTTCCTTCCCTCTTTGTCACAAAGTCGCAAATTCACGACCCCCCCCCCCCACACACCTTAAACATCATTTGTGTTGTAGTGTTTTATATCTCGTCTAATATTGTTGGTACTAATTTCAAATTTTTTTTTGTTGGAATTATTTTTGAATGGAGATTATTTCTCTAAATATAAGTTAGAGAACCTGGGGCCCGCATAAAAAGTTAAAATTTCTATTTTTTGACTTATTTTCATTTTTACTTCAAACTTTCAATATCTTAACTCTGCCTCTGATTTTGAACATTTTTGCAATTGGAAGTATACATCTAGGACTAACGGTTGCGAAAATAAAGGTCTTGCAGGTTTAAAACAGAACACACTGTATAATGGTTACTCAAATGTATGAAATCAAAAGCCAATATTTAAAAATCTTAGATTTAAGTGTAAATACGGGATGTTTCAAAACTCTTCATAAATACTTTGGAGGGTAATAGATGAGTTCACAAGAGAACACCAATCAACATAGGTACCACGACCTACCTCCAAAAGTTCTCGAATTACTGATAGTGCACACCAAAAAATGTCGACAAAATCTTTCAGAATTCACTGATTTAATTGGAACGGAATTCTCAGATTTTGAACATTACTCAAAATCAAGTTTTACCACAGTTATTGAAGCAAATTTATGTTGCCATGAGGTACCAACAAAACGGAACGCCACTCCATCTCACCATAGAGGGGCCTGAAACTTTAGAAGGATGTTACGTTCCTAAGACGCCGGGAAAGTCTGAGTCATCACATAATTTGGCCGTCTAGATAATCTTATGGGAATTTTGAATGGTGATAATTTTACCGAATGGAACTCCAAATTTTGCCGAATAATGATCATTTTGCAGAAAGTAACTCCAGGTTTCACCGGATGATAATAATTTTGCTGAATAGAAATTCAAACATTGCCGAATGGAACTCCAGATTTCATTGAATAATGATAATTTTACCCTTGGCCAGATTACTGCACAGGTTACTACGCCTGGATCTGGTGCCCCCTCTTCCTAAAGGGTCGCAAATTACTTAAAAAATTTTGCACAGCATTACAATTATACGAAAAATACACGCATTTTTAAAATAATAGTTGAAAAGTAATGACTTGTTAATTGGAAAAAGACTTTCTTAAAGGATAATTTTCATTCATTCTGACATTAGCGAATTTACCATGTTACAGTTAAGAGAGGCTCCCGAAGGAGATTCATAAATGCACAATGACAAATGATTTATATGTATAGTTCTGTGATTGACAAAAGGGCCCCAAAAATGCATTCCAAATGCCCCCAAACCTGTAAATCAACCCCCTGAATGCTTTACTGCGTTCCGCTGTAAAGCTTTCAGGGGGCCCCTAAATTATTGTGGGCGTAGTGTCTCATTTTTAGTTGGTCGGGCCCTGATTTTGCCGAATAACTTCAGATTTTACCGAATGATGATAATTTTGCCGAATCACTGGAAAAAATTTCTCGAATAAAAAAACTTTCGGGAGGTCACAGTGACCTCTCAGACCCTCCCATTGGAACGTACATCACTATTTATGGTCGCTTTTTTAGCAGCTTCTGTAATTTAGCATATTCTTTGATTTCTGCAAGTCAAACTCATTTCTACTATTCTAAATTAGTGTTGCTTTTTTTTAGCAGTTTCAGGAATTACGGATTTTTTAGATTTTCATATTTCTGGTGTACTACCACTTATTTGAGGAAACTCAGGAATCAATTTGATGGTCCAGCATATCTATGCTGATTTGAGTTCTTAATTCACATCCTAAAGTATTTATCCAGAGTTTTGAAACACCATGTAAAGATGCGCACGAACGTCACACCCGGAATAATGGACTAAGTAACATCTTTTAATCCAAGTGAGCCGATAACTTACCTGACTCCTTTATGCTGTTACGCGGCTCCACACTTTCAGTATCATTTCGGCAAAGACCAGTACAGAAGCAACAACAGAAGAATAAAAGAACGGCGGTCATTTTCAGTCCAGCGTAAAAAAAACGGATGCAACTCAAAAGACAAAGACACACACCAAATGAAATGAAGATTACCAATGATTGCGTATGAGTTTTTTTCTGAACCAAAAAGAGCGAATATCGATTTTTGAGCGGAAGAGATGATGCGCAGGAAAGGGGGATTTAACAAACTTTGTTACATTATGCCAAGGACGGAAGGGAGGGGCGATTGACTTTTATCACTTACTCTTTACCACATACATGTCTTAGTTTACATGTGTTAATTACGACTGTTTGGATGTTCAATTCCGAAACATTTCCACGGTTGAACAACGAATCTCTCCCTTCTTTCCCCGAACATCACGGTCAACTAAAATTACGCTTTCTGAACTCAATGTCGAAAAATTTTGGGAAGCGCATTCACGGCAGTTGGGGGTCGAACCCCTATCCTCCTAGAATCATCGAACGTCGGTTGTCTAAAATTGCATTTTTTTTTTCTTTTTTAAATTTCAATTTTAAACATTTTTTGGGGGGGGGGGAATTTCGAAATTTATTTTCCCCTAACCTTTCATTTTTCTTAATTTTAATTCTGAAACATTTCAGGGAGGGAGCTGCCACCCTTCAATAACATTATGGAAGATCATCTAAAACTCCGTTTTTAAAAATTCAATATCGAAACAATTGTCGATTTAGTGTCCCGCAAGGGAGAGTCGATCGCCCGAATTCCCCGTTCTTGGTATCCATCCTTGTATTGAGATCTCGACGTAAATTGTGTGAAAAAAAAAAAAAAAAAAAAAAAAAAGAATTTGATGAAAATGCAAGCAAAAAATGCTAGTGTCATAGTAACGTAATAAACTGCTGCGAAAAATATTCAATGGTTTATGTCGATCCATGAACTGGTAACAGTGTTTAATCTGACTAAGAATTAATACAACCAGTGTTCGCCCAGTGGTCGAAATTCGACCATATTCATAAATGAATATTTGGGAAAACTTGTATGAATTTAACTATTTCCAACATTTTTATTTCTACTCTTACTCATGTTTACTGCATATCTGAAAACATAAAATTTTTATACGGACACACAACACCACAGTAGTAATTTATTCCAATTTTGCTTTTACCTGTTAATCTCAAAATAAATGGATGAAAGGGGATATTTCGGTAATGAGGTCGTTTCCGAAATTTTCAAAGTATTTTTTACTGAAAGAGGATGTTTAAAAACAAAAAGTTTAACCATTTTTTAAATAATTTGAAAAAAATTTAATATTTTATAACAACTTCGGTGAGCAGATTGAAATTAATTTTTTTGGCATCAAAAGCGATAAAATGCCACTCATTGATGCCATTAGCGCACAGTGCTAATTATCATAACCCAAAAACGCGGTTGAGAGCAAACCGTAAATATTTAGCGCGGCAATGGAGTCGCGCGCCATAAGTACAAAATTATCATAAGATGGATGAGTAAATTACGAAATTTTCATAACGTGGAACCGTAGCGTGGTCGCAAGTCAATTGGCGAGATACGAAATTATCATAACGTAGAACCGTAACATGGGTACAAGTCAATTGGCGAGAAAATTCACCACACATTATTTGTAAATATACAGGCGAACCAAAAGACGTTTTAATTTTTTTATTACGGGCAAAGCCGTGTGGGTACCACTAGTTACTAATAATAAAGCTGAAAGTCTCTCTGCCCGAATCTCTCTGTCTGTCAGGATCTCTCTCTGTCCGGATCTCTGTCTGTCAGGATCTCTGTGACTAATAGTTAATAAAGTATACGCCTTCAAAAATGCATCATTTAGCATTTAAGAGAATGCTGTTCAATTTGACCTATTTTCAATCGCATGTAACTACTAAAATAAAAAATTTTAAGCCAAAATATTTTAGATATTTTTATATAGGCATTAAAAGGAACCTCTATACCAAATTTCATAAAAAATCTGTTACCATGCAGCCACCACTTTTTTGTGAATTTTGCTCATTTCGTAGGGAATGACCCATATGTGATTCTCAAAATACAAAAAATTCCCTCAAAATAAATTATTTTTGACTGTGATCGCTAAGATGATCGCTAACGACAGTAAAGACTTCTGTAGGGTGAGAGACTTAAACAGTTTCATATGTTAGACGGCTTCAAGCTCTAGATGGATTATGAAATAAATCTGTTTATCAGAGAAAATACGTGTAGATTTTCAAACGTTTTCTGAAACTCTTGTCGGCTTGAAAACTGTGGGATGACGTAAAGAGGGGGGAGGATAGTAAAAGATGCCGAATTTTCAGACATTTCTTTTGAAAAGAAGACGTTTTTTCCTACAAAGTTTGTTTGAAGCAAATTCGTCTCACAGTTCGGAATTGCCTTAAATTTCCCCGTAGGCGCTAATGTTAAGTTTTTTTGAACTGTTCAAAATTGAACAAAAATAGTTCAAATCAAAAAATGAAATATAGGAATGAGGTGTCTTCGCCAAGATCTTTCGAAAAAAAAAAAAAAATGTTCGAATCGGACTATTCACTCAAAAGTTATTAGGGGGGAGGGGGGGTTGGACAGACGGACAGACATTTTTCCCCATTTCAAACTCTACTTTCCAATTTTTAATTTTTCGATATTTATTTAATTATTTTATTTATTTTTGACTTTTTTTTTTTGTTTTTCGCGATATTTTTAAGATGCATTAAGCCTTCTTTCATGCTTTTTTCTTCTTTTTCTGACTTTTACCGGGAAAGTAGGCTTAAAAGGGGGAAACATATCTTGTTCGTTAATTAATTAAACATATTTTTCCAGGGGAAAAAAAATATGCTTTCAGAAGTTTGTTGCCCGCGAGGGATTTTCCACCGACAGTGACAAAATGGAGGCCACAGAGGCTGATACCTCGATGATAAAGTTCTGAATTTTCTATAATTTCCTTTTTTTTCTTTTTAATCTTTACATAGCAAAACAAGTGTAGTCCTAGTTTTTCTCCGGGGGGGGGGAGGGAGGGTCAGTTGGCCTACTCCGGGGGCACTCCATGGAGAGATGTCTAAAAGAAACACTGCCCACCATCGAAATTAGAAAAAAAAAAAAGAAAAATTAATTAAAATTTAGACATTTTGAATTCAAATTATGTTTTTCGCAATCACGAGTGTGTGTATGTTGGCGTGTGTGTTTGTGTGTGGGGTGTGGGTGTGTGTTTGTGTGTAGGGGGTATGTGTATGTGTGTGTAGGCATGTGTGTTTGTGTCTGTGTGCTGGCATGAGTGTGTGGGTAATTGTGTGTATGAATATATGTGTGTGGGGGGTATGTGTATGTGTGTAAGTGTGTTATGTGTGTGTGTGCGTAGTGTGTTTGTGTGTGTGTATGTGTAGGTGTCTGTATGTATGTGTGTGTATGTGTTTGTGTGTGTTTGTGTATATGTTTGTGCGTATGTGTGTGTGTGTGTGTGCGTGTGTTTGTGAAGTTGTGTATGTATGCGCGTGTGTGTAGGAAATGGATGCAACCTGGAGACGGCTTTCGCTAGAGGAGCAGCATCGTGAGGAGCCGGTCGACGGTGACAGGGTGCGGAGGGTGGTGGTGGGAAAATAAAATGATAGGACGTCAAAAACAGTGAAATGAAAGCAATAAGCAATCGTGATTGCTCAAAAAGATTTTTTCAGACCATCCGGATCAGGGTCTGTTTTTGGCACAAATATTTAGCAGTAGATGGCAGCACCACAGACTTGCAGAAAAGAGGTCGTTTGTTTTCGAATGCAACTCGTCTCTCAGCCGATTAGATTTCGAAGGAATTCTTGGAATTTAAATAAGTTATCAATTGCAAAAACGTAAATGAAGTAATTTTAAATACGTTTATAGTAAGAACGGTTTATTAAAAATTAATATTATTGTCATTTTCTTGGTTAGCGAAAGAGAATTTGCGTAATTGTTTTAATCTGTGTGCCGTAGATTCAGCTTAAACGGTGTTACTTGAGAGAAAATTCCTAAAAACTTTGATTTAAAGCTTGAACTGTGGTTTTTTATTAATATATCGCTCATTTGGAAGAAGAGTGCCACAATACGAAGGAATGAAGTTTTACAGGAGAAGCGTTTGAAGTTTAACTCTTCAGGAAGTTTGCTGTATGAAAAGTAAATTGGCCGTGCTCTTCGTGGTTAAGGTTAGAACAAAAAATCAGTAGTTATTAGCTGCGTCGCCCGGCTTTGCACGACCCCCCTCAAAAATAAAAGTTATGTCAGGTGTCGCGTGTTCAACAATCAGGCTTGAACAAAGAGAAAAAAAAAACAGTAAAATTTTGCTGCAGACTGCGAAAAAATAACCAAAAAGTAAGCATTTTAAATCCTCCGATTACAGGAAAAGCCTTTAAAACAAAAGACTGAATTTTATTTGTTCATATTCGAGAAAACAAATGGCAGCATATCTTTCTTCTCAATGATTTTCTTCACGTTACAAATTTTAATAAAACATTGTTACGGAAAGTTAAGATGAAGCACTGAAAATAAGTTGAATAGGGGAATTCCTTCGAAAAGTAAGGATTTTGTGTCGAAATCTAAACTTCATAATTTATATTTTTTAATTGATATCGCCGCTAATTAGTAACGAAGAATTGTATTAAATAGCCCCGCATGAAGACAAGAAGATTACGAGTCCATCGATCTGGTTCGATGGTCATTTTACTGGCGTTCATGAGAAGTAACTCAGACATACATACATAGTTACATAGGTACATACGCTCAGTTTTTAATTATATAAGATTTTCCAAGGAAAATTATGTCATTTGAAGTGCTTTAAGCAAAAAAAAAAAAAAAAAAAAAAAAGAAATAAAGAAAGAAAACTAAAAATTTTGTACTGTGGCACTCTTTTTCCAAACGAGCGATATGTTATTTTCCTTTATTTATATTTAGTTTTTATGTCTTTTTTTTTTTTTACAAATTTATTTTTAGTGTTTTATTTATTTTATTTATGCATCTTTACTTATATCGCATTAAATCAGAAATACTGAAAGTCTAACAGCACTGGCGTAAAAATGTTTACTAAATTTTAAAGAGTATACAAATGTTCTGGTACGAAGGTCTAGTAGTACAGTTGAGTTTCGAAAATCCGAAGTAATGTGGACCGGAAAGTAGCTGATTAAGTAAAAATTCTGTGCTATCTATTGGGATTGCATCCGGTTTTTCGTGGAGTTTTTCCGCCCTGCCTAAGTGCAGACGAGTTATCTGTAATCGTAACGTGATTAAAAGTGCTGAGTTCTCGAAACTGCATTATTTTGTTAAGCATGTAATTAAAAAGCAATTTTTGCGACACCCCTTTTGCAGGGGCGAACTCGGTCCCCAGAGAGGGCGTCAACCTTGACGCTTTGACTTTTGAAAGGACGCACAGGTTCGAGTTCAAAAAAAAAAAAAAAAAATAATAATAATAAATAAATAAATAAAAGAAAATTAATTTGAATTCTGAAATTTTGAATTCAAATTATGTTTTCCGCAATCACGAACTGAGACAGGACCCTACTCATTGGACTTATTGTTTCTAGAAACGGCTCCTGTCCCCACCAAGTCTGCCTCTCCTCCTGGGCGGTTACTTGTGCATAGTTGTGTGTGTGCGTAGACCTATGTGTATGCACGTAGGCGTGTGTGAGTGGATGTGTGTGAAGTCGTGCGTGTGTATTTGTGTGAACGTGCGTGTGTGTAGGACATGGACGCCTCCGACCAGGAGAAGCGGATAGCTCAAAACCGGAGCAGCCGCGCCGCGCCGCCAGCAGACGGTGGGCGGTGGTGCTGCAAAGGCTTCTGGTCCAAGTTGAAAAAGGCACGGACACCAAAATCGGTCAAATGAGAACAGTAAGCAATCGTGATTGCTCAAAAAAAAAAAAAAAAGAACTCGCGCTAGTCCGAGGGCGCAAAAGAGAGAAAAAATAAATAAATAAAAAAAAAAAATAATTTGAACGTTGATATCTTGAATTAAAATTATGTTTTTCGCAATCACAAGTGTGTGTGTGTGTGTATGTAGGCGTGTGATTTTTGTGTGTGTGGGGGAAGGGGTATGTTTGTTTGTGTGTGTGGAGGGGTATGTGTATGGGGTGTAGGCATGTGTGTTTGTGTGGGTAGTTGTGTGTTTGTGTGGGGGGTATGTGAATGTGTGTAGGCATGTGTGTTTGTGTCTGTGTGCACTTGGCGGTGGTGCTGGCAGAGGGAGGAGGTGGAAAAATAAAATGATAAGACGACAAAAACAGTCATATGAGAGCAATAAGCAATCGTGATTGCTCAAAAAAAAAAAAAAAAAAAAACTGGAATCGCACAAGTTTGAGGGCGCAAAAAAATATAAAAATGTAAAATGTTACAAAAAATAGTTATAAAAAAAGGAATAACGGCGCGCAAGTTTGAGATCGAAAAAAATATAAATAAAATAAAATGAAATACAGTAAAATAAATAAACAAATAAAAGAAATGAAATCTCAAAGGTTTGAGAGGTTAACTGAGTATATACAGTGCTGGTAAAAAAATTGCATCACCCTCGCATTTTCACAACAATGGGATTATGTGAGAAGTTTTGGTCGACCGATTAACGATGAACGTATGTGAAATTCTGCAAAACTTATGAAATAAACATTTAAAAGCAGGAATCCGATAATTGTTTACGTAGATCTGGGCTGTTTCCAAGCCAAGGCAAACTGCTGACCCCATGCTGATTTTTTCATTTCTGAACCTGCGTGTGAGTTTAGAGAAAAAAAAATTACTTAGCCCCATGTCAATTTAAGTCGAATGGCAGGAAGGTTTTTAAACTGTTACTTACCAGTTTTGCTCTATGACACGGAGCAGAATCATCCTTGAAAATGACGTTTGGAACTGAAGTAAAGTGATCCCGGATATTATATAGGAAGCAATTTCTCCTCCAAAATGCCAATATACACCTGAACGTTTACTGTTCCTTGCACAAAGTGAAGCCCACCAACTCCTTGATCAGAAATACATCCCCAAATTATCTGGGATCCGTGATGCTTGACTGTGTGTTGAGTGCAGTCGGAATGATATTCCTCTCCTTTGTGGCGTAGATGATGCAATTTTTTTGCTACCACTGTAAGTTTAGTTTTGAAGACTAATTTCGCGTTTAGTTAAATTGGTGGAGGATTATACTCAGGATTCCGTGGGTTTTCAGTTACGTTAGGTAGTAGTTCATAAAAAGCCCCGACTTCAAAAGGTTATTAAAAATTAAGAGATTGTATATATTTAGTTAGGTATTCAAATAATTCATCATATAGTATTTAAAATCAGTGTCTCTTTTATAATTATGTGTTTAGTTTAGTTGAGTTTCGTACTGGAATTGTAAAATAAATGTGATTTATAGGTTTGGGTAGGAATCGCATTTAAGTACGACCAATTATTTTTTACTTTTTAGTTAGTCTTTGTTTTTTTAAAGTCGGTTCTTTTTTATTTAAAAATAATTTATTTTTTACTTTTTGGTGGTGTAAATATAAAATAAGTACGTAGGATAGAGTATGGTACATGATGGAGAGGCCTTTCTTACGTACATCTCAAGTAAGGAAGCCTCGAGCACTGGAGTCTAAAAAAAGCTAAGCAACTAATGCACAAAAGAGGAAGAAATAGAGCACAGCGTCTCGGAGACTTCGGAAGACTGTGAAGAAAGGCTATTTCAAATGCGCAATTATTTACAAAGAAAATTGACCTCTTCATCAGTTAGACTTTATCAAAGTATGTTTCCGATAGCAAATGCACGAGTCGCTAAAAAACAACAGCAATCCCTTTAACTTTGCCCATAAAATTTGAAGAGTTTCTTCGATATCCAAGGATCTCACCTTCAGATGCTGACCTGATGACCATGAGATGACCTGGGAAGTATACCTTTTCAACCAAAAAGAAAAAGAATTTTCCAAATTTTTCTATTCATGTTTGAGTTACAAAAGAACATAAAAATATTCTGACGAATTGAGAACGTCTTTTTTAAAGTCGGTTAAAAAAAAATCTTAATGCGCATAAAATTTTATACGATTGGCACTAAAAAACTAATCCTTGTTTTTCTCCAGGATTTATTTGTGTTCTAATTTTATTAGAACCATTTAAAGGTAATGGTTTCCCCAACTAATTTTCATTTCACAATAATACGTGTCACGTAACTAGTGCTGATAAAAGTCACATTTCCCTTTACTTGGCCCCGTTATAAATCAACACCACACTAGAAACAGAGTATCTACTGTGATGTTGTACGTATGAAGATCAAAATACTACTAGAGAAATGATACTAAATAAATTTACTATTTGTTTCAGAGAAGTCTTTATTCAAAATTTGCGAAATGACTACTAATGCAGGGGAATATCAATCCTTCCCGAAAGACCCTCGAAGGCTCCCTCAAAGCAAGAACCCCCCTAAAAAAGGGAAATATCCTTCAAAACACCCCCCAGCCCCTAGGGGGAACCCCTGATTAATGCTATTGTTCTATGTTACTTTTTTAAATACTGAGTTAAGAAAATACCTTTGTTCTATGGGGCATTTTCTTTAACAATATGTTTCATATTTAATCGTTTAAGAAGGAAATTAAATGAAGTTGATTGTTTTTTGCATATAACTTTTTTCTTAAGAACAAGTATGGTGAAGCAATGGTTTGGATCTCAAGTTAGACCACCCCTATCCATTAAACAAACAAACAAAAAAAAAACATAAAAATCGTTTCATTAAGTGAGACGCTATGAGTTAACAAACAACAACAACGCGCGAGTATGAAATTTGAAGAGTTCCTTTGATTTCTCCAGAATCCCTCATACCCGGACTTGATGACCATTAGACGACCGGGAGAAGTATGCCGTTTCAAACAGAAAAAGAATTGTCTTAATCGGTCCAGGCGTCTTCTAGTAATCGGGGATTATAGTACACTAGCTGCATTGCCCGGCTTTGCCCGGTCCACCTTGAAAATAAAAATTGTGCCAAGTGACATATATTCAACAATCAGGCGTAAAAAATAAATAAAAAAAAACCTCATGATTTCCTTTCCAAACAATGAACGACAGATATCAAAATACTTTTGAGAAATTAAATCCAGAAAGATGGACTTAAAATGCGTAACCATGGAAACATTAAATAAAATAAGTTTAAGGAATTAAAATGCGAAAGAAAATGGTTCACATTTTGAATGGAATCGAGATTTCTTAAATTTTATTTAAAAAGGCTTGTAACTTTTTTTCCTTTCGAGATAAAAGCTTCTTTTGCGACCATAGGTCGAGTTAGATCTGGAGTAAAAAAGGTCGCTTTCTCCAATGGCGTCAAAAAGAAAGCTGTGGGACAATTCCTTCACTTTTTATTGATTTATTTAATGAAGAAAGTAGTGCCTAAATTTCAGCTAAGCCTGAAAAAATTCGAGCTAAAAACGCAAATAACTCCCCCCGTAATTAAGTTAGAACATTGAAACAATTTGCATAGAACGCGGAAAATTCTACCCTTTCTAACGATATGTAATATAAATATGTGCAAGTAATTTTTCACCCCCATATTTGAGAACTTATGTGAAAATTGGACGTAAATTGGAATAAAAAAAGAACTATTCATCGAATTTTATTCGAACTGGTCTGCAAATCTTCTCAGGACTTAAAGGAACAAATTGTGAAAATTTCAGCGTAATCGGCCGGGGAGTTCTCGAGTTTTGCGAGTTCAAACACACAGACGCTTTTTGGGGACTTCATCTCTACAAAAGTATAAAATGAAGTCTCCAAAAAGCGTCTGTGTGTTTGAACTTGCAAAACTCGAGAACTACCCGGCCGATTTTGCTGAAATTTTCATAGTTAGTTCCTTTGAGTCCTGAGAAGGTTTGTAGACCAGTTCGAGTAAAATTCGATGAATAGTTCTTTTTTTATTCCAATTTAGGCCCATTTTTCACATAAATTCCCGAATATGGGGGTGAAAAATTACTCGCAAATAGTAATATTACATATCGTTGGAAAGGGAAGAATTTTCCGCGTTTTACGTAATTTGTTCCAATGCTCTAACTTAATTGCGGCGGGAGCCTTTTACGTTTTTACCTCGATTTTTTTTAGGCTTAGCTGAAATTTAGTCACTACTTTATTCATTAAATCCATCAATAAAAAGTAAAGGAATTGTCCCAGTTTTTTTTTTTTTTTTTTTTTTTGACAGCATTGAAAATAACCGCTTTTTTTACTCCAGATTTAACTCGACCTTTGGTCGAAAGTGTAACCCTCTATCTCCATTAGAAAAAAAGTTACAAGCGAATTAAATGAGGTTCATAAATCTGTTCTCTATTCAAGTTACCATTTAACCATTTTATTTTGCGTTTCTACGGTAACGCTTTTTGAACCCATTGTTTATTTACATTTTCTCATTTTCAATTCTTAAACTTATTTTATTTTGTGTTTCCATGGTTACGCCTTTTAAATCCATCTTTCTTATTTTATTTTAATTTCTTAAAAGTATTTTAGTATGTGTCGTCATTGTTTGGCGAGAAAATTTTGCATGATGTTTTTTTTTCTTTCATTTAATCCTGGTTATTGAAGATACTTCACTTGACGCAATGGTTGTTTTTTTAAAGGTAGTCCGAGCAAAGCCGGGCAACGCAGCTAGTTTTATACTATGTAAAGATACAAAATGCCGACAAAGTCTGTTAATTAGTATTGCCATAACTGTAAATTAAGCTGACGACATCATGAAATATTAAATCTAGAATACTTGTCAAACTTCAGAAATCGGACATCAGTTACGATATATTTATTTAAAAATATAAATTTAATCATTGGAGGAGGGGCAATTCCACTTGAATTGAACACTAAATATTTTAAAAGCTGAAATATTAAAAAAACGAAAAACATTAATGACTGAATAAAGATATTTATTAGCAAAAAAATAATAACAATAATAAATTAATTCAACTAATTTCGTAGCAAAACACACTTAATTCACTCATTTGCTACATGAGTAATAGACACATTAGTAAGCATTATAATTAAAATGTACAGGCGGACCGTGAAAATCAAACATCCCGATGGCGTGAGAAATAAATATTGTTCAAGGCAAAACAAAAATTCACCGTTTACGGCAAAACTACGTGACCAGTGACGTATGGCACGACTGACGCAAGTTGGATTACGTAGCCACAAAGTATGAAATTTCAAATTTATTTAGAATTTCAAATTTATTTAGATTTATCCAAGACCCCTCATCAGATCCAGACAAAATTACAATGGGACCATCTGGAAAGTATACCCTTTCAAACAAAAAAAGAAGACGCCAGTATCGATTTTTCGAATCGATACTGGCGTCTTGGAGAAGTCAGAAAACATACACAAAAAGCCAAAGACGAATTTAAAACCTCCTTTGAAGTCCGTTAAAGACAAAACAACGAGTTCGGCAAGTTCGTAAAACTGAGTTAAATATTAAAAACTTAACCCCCACATATGATAAAATTCCAGAACTTTTTGATAGGAATGCGAAAAACATAAGTACATGAATCAGATAAAACTTGCCGATTAATCAAAGGAGAAAAATATTTGTTTGATAAAATTACTTTACGATGCCTTGAAAAAAAACTACGGCGAATAAATTTATAAATTAGTTTCATAAAACATGAGTATAACAAGTTTTATGGTACACATAATTATGTTTTTTATTGTAATTTTACAATAGAAAACCTAGTCCAAACATTGAAATCCGTTTAAAATCATGCGGTAAGTATAAGTGTAAGCCTTGTAATGGCTATGAACTGCAGCCACCTACTTGTGGTGGGTTCTCGGTTATTGACGCAATAAAATATATTTGCATTTCCAAGAAAGAGATGCACAGTGCACATTTATTGAGAAAAAAAATATACTGGATCATAAAAGGAGAAATATTGCAATGTGCAAAAATGGTTAAAAAAAAATCGATTTTTGGTTAATTTCACGAAAATGTACGGTTTATTCGCACAGTAAAAACTATAAAGGAATGCATTTAATCATAAAGATATGTGAAAAGAGTGTGAAAAGGAAGCATTTGAGTCGTTTTAGAGGAAGAATTTTAAACCTTTGTATTTTCATAAAAAATTTGGAAATTGCCATTTTTTGAATTCTTTTCAAACCTTTCAACTCTCACCTAAACCTTAATTTCAAAAATAAACTGGAAATTAATTTCTTTAGTGCAAATAAAGTGCATCCTAAATGTCAAAGTCAAAGTTCAAAACTTATTTTTTATATTTTATCCTAATACACAATGCTGCTATATTTTTCACGGGACGATACTTGTCTCCTTTAGCGCAGTGCTTTTTAGAAAACCTGATAGTTTTCTAAAAGCACTGAGGAAAAGAATTCTTGGATTAAATGGCTACTAATAGTTAAAAAAATTAATTTAAAAAAAAGTGCTTCTAAATTAGAGTTTGGACCTCAGGCATTTTTTTACATAATTTTCGTTTCTAGTTAAGGTTATGTAGCTTTACTAATAATAATATGAAATCTGATTCAAAGAAATTGGATAAAATTTTGAAATTATTTTGGGAAAGTTATTGAAATGAAAAAAAAATAAATTGTCTCTCGGGAATACACTATTAACTATTTATTTTAAAAGAAAAAAAACAAGTGGAGGAAATGGTAGGGTAAAAAATAGTCACCATGATCAATTACCGGCTCTACCGATTAATCGGCCGATTATCAACAGCTGTTTAATCTGTAATTGGCCAATTTGCTTATCGGCGCATCCCTACTCTACCTCAGATCCTGAGCTACTTGATTTTTGAGATCATGTAAGTTTAAAGTAAGATAAGTGAACAAAAATTTGAATTTACTTTCATAATTCTTTGTTTCCTCATTTTTCCTAAACGTTATTTAAAAAAATAATATATTGGTGTTGAAACATTTTGTAAAAAATGTGCATATTTTTTCTGATTTAACCTCCTCAAATGGGAAAAATCTAACCTGGCAGCATTATAAAGGCTATGCTGATGTTAATCATGGAATTATGACGCTGCCAGGTTGGGTTTGCCCCAAATATAGTTCATTTACAATTTAATTTTCATTGATGCAGACTTTGTAAACCAACTTATTGTCAAAAAATAGCGATTTTGAAATTTTATCCACCAAAAAAGTATACAACTAAAATGACCAGTCTTTGATAGTTATAGAAATCGATAATGAGTAAAGGATGTTTTATTTTAAATTGTCATAGAACCCATTTCGCGCTGTACGGGAAGCACATATGCCAACAACATTAATTATCAATCGCTATCAAAATCAAAAGGAAAGCAATTTTGCAGAATCTTTTTCTTACTTCTTACTACTATTATATATGCGAAAGTTTGGATGTATGGATCTATGGATGTATGGATGTTTATTACTCTTTCACGCAAAAACTATTGTACGGATTTCGATGAAACTTTACAATAATATAGTTTATGCATCAGAATAACACATAGGGTAGTTTTTGTCCCGTTATGGGGGACAAAACCCCCTAGGGGGCAATAAAACCCAATTTTCATATAAATTCTCTAATATGAGGATGAAAAAATACTTGCACATAATAACATTATATGTCCATCGAAAGCTCTGATTTTTCTGCTGAAGATGGTACCTGTTCCAAATTTCTAAGTAGAATAAAAAACGAGTTATGAGCTTTTTAGTTCCATGTTCAAGGGCTTTCCTCAACTCAGTACAGTATTTAGAGTATCATCTCAACTCCATGTCGATAGCGACAATTGTTGTATTGTTGACTATCTTTGCTTTTCGTGCCTGTTCAAGGCTTTTCTCAAGTCAAATCTTGAAGTAAGATTTCTGCACAAGATTGGCAAATAATACATGGATTTAACTGATTATTTTCCATTTTAAGGCAACTTTAAGACAATTAATGCGTTTTTTTTTTTATTTATTTGTGTTGACTGGGTATTTAATCGATCAGCAGGAATCTAGCCTAACTTTTTTGTGGAATCATTTCAATAGCTAAGGCATTTGGCAATTTTTACTTTCTTCTATATCTAATATATAGAAGAAAGTATTGGTTTCGTGCAAATTTTCGAATTTTGACGGATTCGAACGTTTTGAGGTGTGCTGAGTTCATTTCGACTATTTTTGGAAAATGTCTGTCTCTGTGTGTGTGTGTGTGTGTGTGTGTGTGTGTGTGTGTGTGTGTGTGTGTGTGTATGTGTGTCACGTCTGTGTGTGACCAGTTTTTTGTGGCCGCTCTACAGCAAAAACTACCGCATGAAATCGAACGAAATTTGGTACACATATGTGCCCGTATGTGAACTTGTGCCCATTGGTTTTTGGCGCGAATTCCTCCAAGGGGGGTGGAGCAATGGGACGTTTTTTGAGTTATGCGTGATTGCTATTCCTCAGGAAGTAACTGGCGGAATCAAACAAAATTTGGTCCATATGTTGCCCCTAATTGGAGCAGGTGCTGATTCAATTTTGGTGTCAATAGCTCAAACGGGGGTTGAGTTATAGAACGTTTTTTGTCGTGAATTGTGACTGCTGTATCTCAAGAAATAACGAACGGAATCAAACAAAAATTTTTTGACAAGTAGCCCTTAGTGGGTATAAGAGCTGATTTTATTTTGGTGTCAACAGCTAAAAAGGGGGGTAGCGCAATCGCCCGTTCTTTTTTTCCATTGTGAGTGCCCTATCTCAAGAAGTAATGCTACGTTCGGTTTGAAATTTAGAATATATGTGAATCCATACGTAAACAGGCTTTGGTTCAATTTTGACTCCAATTGCTCCAAGAGGTGTTGATTTTTTTTTTTTTTTTTGCGAATAAAAATAGTTTTAATAATGCAATAATAAGAAAGATAAATCGTAATAGATTGTCGTCTGCGTATTTCTCGTGATTTTAATTGTATGGAAATGATCAGAAATATTATCTCAATGAATTAAAATTTTTAACTGTTGCCATCTTATGTTTTTTAATAAATAAAATATTTGTAATTAATTCAAGTAAGGCTTTTAAAGTAACTTTCAATTTTCGCTCCCTGCTTTGCTTTTACAATAATTCAGACATTGGGATGGTCGTCAAGTTTTTGCATGTGTCATTTTGTTTTTGTTAGGAATATTGCTTCCTCGTCAAGCCTGGGGAGGGATCAGAAAAAGGAAAAATATAGAAGAAAGTTTCGTGATGGCCACAACATACTAGTTTCAACTGTTGCTGTTTGTGAAGCTAAAGAATACGCAATACTGTTTCTCGGTTTTCACCATGTAACGAAATATCGCCATTTCTATGATATCTCTTTCTTTAATTTTGTTAACGCGTAAAATTATTCGTCAACTAAATCAAGCAAATCCTTAAACAGCATAAAAACTTCCATTCATTTGTCTTTGAGCACAATTTCAAACAATTGCCAAATTTTTACTATTTATTGGAAACATTTCGGGTAGCAACATTTTATAATCACAAGAAGTATCTCAGTATTTGGCGACACTATCTCTTCGATGAAAATTAGTAATACACAGTTTTACAAAGTAGGAAGGGGGAGCCTCATTTAAGTTATCCCAATACGATAAATGCAAATTTAATAACATTTTAAATCGCAGTAAGGAATTACGGGCGGTTACGTTTTTAAAAAGTTTGTACTTCAATAGCAATATACAGAAGGTTTTAGAGTAGGGGAAACCCTGCTAAAGTTGATACCCCGGGCAAAGCGAATTTTGCTTATAACTCCCAAATAATTAGTTGGCCGGCAGCCGCGTTGTCATAGCAACGGTCGTGTGTCACCGCTCCGTGTGCGGCAAACATGTCGAGACGAGTTCGCGTCACGCGACGCCAGTGACCGAACGAAGTATGTTTATTGGAAAACAGAATTAGTTTACAGGGGTCAGTGTTTCATTTATAACTTTAATACTGTCAGTGACATGTTCCTTGCTATGAGTCGGATTTGATGTACGATTACGTAGCTTTCACTCTCCGTAGACGACGAGTTTAGATGCTCTGGTTTTTTAGCAATTTTTAGTAACCTCAAAAATGTACATGAAGGGCAAAGCGGATTGGGCAAAGTGAATACCATATTCACTTTGCCCAGTTATGACAAGTCACTTCAACCGAACCTGGAATTCCTTCAATATTAAGATCTCAAGACAATACTACCACTGAAGACTCTCCTTATACTCCCATGGGATCTGAAACAACAGAATAAATCCATGGTAATGATGTTCCCGTCA
Organism: Uloborus diversus; assembly: GCF_026930045.1. NCBI lineage: Eukaryota > Metazoa > Arthropoda > Arachnida > Araneae > Uloboridae > Uloborus > Uloborus diversus. Next base: position 109,812,907 of record NC_072731.1, read on the forward strand.
CTTCACCAAAACCTGGATGTTTTACGAACTACTACAGTCCTTCAGTTTTACTACCTATTCCTCAGCCTGTTAAACCAATAACAACACGTAGACAAAAACTACAGAGATCTACACTCCAGACAAGTACTTCAATAAAGGACAATCAGAGACAAAAATTTGAAAAATCAAAAAAGACTGTCATGAAGTAACTAGATGATGTTTCGACTAAAGCTTCTCAGAAGACTATTAAAAAGACGAAGTATCAAAAAGACTAATCAAAAATCTCTGCTACAAAACATAGGACTGCATAAGAGAATGATAAGAAGAAGGAAGTAAAGAAATTTGATGATGTAACTGTTTTTTGTGATGAAATGTTCATTGAAGAAGATGATCAGCCAATGGAAAACAGGATACTATGTCGTATTTGTACTCAGTGGTGTCATAAAGAGTGTTCAGCATTCGAAAATGCTAATGATTTTGTTTGTGATAACTGCAATGATTAGTATTGTAGAAGAAAAATGTTTTTTTTTTTAATATGCTCCTAAATTTTGTATGTTGACTTTTTTTGAAAAAATTTCTTTGCTTGTTACAATAATTACTGCAATAATTAGTATTGTAGAAAAATGCTTTTTAATACCAGCCATTAATTTTCAATGCTTATTTTATTCTTAAGTTCAGTTTCTTTGTTTGTAATAGCAACAATAATTAGCACTGCAGCAAAGAAAATGTTTTTAAATATGTTCCTTTTAATTTGAACGTATATTTTATTTTTAATTTTAATTTCTTTGTTTGCAATTACTACAATAATCAGCATTGTAGCAAAAAATGTTTTTTGGATATGTTCCTTTAATTTTCGATGGTTATTTTGTTTTTAATGTTTAATTTCATGACAAATAATGTTGCTGTTCGCTTTTAACGAATCCACTTTACCCGGGATGTTGGGCAAAGTGGATATTCTTGCCATTTTTGAAAACCGGCCTTATATCTAATAGTGCAATTAATATTAAGGACAACTGTTATTGCATTACGCAAGTTCATTAAATGAAGACTGATTATAAACATTTGTTTAAATTTCTTAAGTTATAACTAAAAGACAATAATCAAAAAAAGCTTAAGGTATTCACGTTACCCGGGTTTCCCCTATGTTCGAAAAAAAAAAGATAAATCTTTTTAAACAAGTGAAATTTAATTTCATATTTTGGAAATTCCTCAAATTTGTATATGCTTAAGTATCGTTTTAATCCACCAAATTCTTTTTTTATCTCCAGTTTTACCAGGCGACTACGTTAGTGAATTGGTGAATTATTTAAAATTTTTATGAAACTTTTCATTTTCTTCTCCTTTTTTTTTGTGTGTGTGTATTTTTAAGGGTTAATGATACTAATTAGGATTTTGTGGAATTAATGCCCCTATTTCAATGGCGGCAATGGAGAAAATTGTTCTTTCTTTCTTTTTTTTCTCTCTTTTTTTTTTTTTTTTTTTTTTTTTTTTTTAAATCCTATCGGACCTGTACCGATGAATATTTTTCGAAATAATCATGACTGAGATCATCAAAGGGAAATGTTATTTGAAAATGCTGACAGAGACCATTCCAATAAAGACTTTTGGGAATTTTTCTCTTTGCGAAATGAGAAGTTTTTTGTACTATTGTCCTAATTTAAGTGGGAACTTATACTACATCAACGTGAGTGAAGCCAAGGGTAAAAGCTAGTTGAATCATAATTAAACGGGAAATTTCAGTTTTCAATGCTTCAACCTTACTTTTCGGGTGAGCTTTCCGAACAGATAATGATCGGGAGAGGACAGCACTACGCTGACCATTATAGAGTACGTATTTTCACAACCATTCCATTTCTAAGAATCATTACTGCAAAACTCGCAGAATAAATTAAAGAAAGTACTCGTACATACTAAAAGAAGGAAGAAAAAACCTTAACGATTTGATCTAGTATGTTGTGGTCATAACGAAATTTTCTTCTATACCTTTCTTATAATTCTGATCCCTCCCCATGCTTGACGAGGAAGCAACATTCCTAACAAAAACTAAATTACACAAGCCAAAACTTGACGACCATTCCAATTCCCGATTTATCTCAAAAGCAAAGTAAAGAATGAAAATTGAAAAATATTTTAGAAGCGTTGCTTAAAATAATTACAAACATTTATTTGTTAACAAACACAAGATTGCAACAGTTTAAAAGTTTAAATCAGCATGATTTTCTGATCATTTTCCAGCAATTAAAATCACACGAAATACGTAGACGACAGTCTATTACGATTTATCTTTCTTATTGTTGCAATTATAAAACTATTTTTATTCACCAAAAAAAAAAAAAAAAATAATAATAATAATAATAATCCCCTTCCCCATGGAGCGATTGGCAAAAAAATTGAACCAGTGCCTGTTTACATATGGATTCACATTTATTCCAAATTTCATTTAGAACGTAGCATTATTTCTTGAGATATGGCACTCACAATGGAAAAAGAAGAACGTCCAATTGTGCCGCCCCCTTTTCAGCTGTTAACGCCAAAATAAAATCAGCTCTTATACCCTTTAAGGGTTATTTGTCGATAACTTTTTGTTTGATTCCGTTCATAATTTCTTGAGATACAACAGTCAAAATTGACGACAAAAAACGTTCTATAGCTCAACCCTCGTTTGAGCTATTGACACCAAAATTGAATCAGCACCTTTACCTGTTAATGGCAACATATGGACCAAATTTTGTTTGATTCCACCAGTTATTTCCTGAGGAATAGCAAGCACGCGTAACTCAAAAAACGTCCCATTGCTCCACCTCCCTTGGAGGAATTCGCGCCAAAAACCAATGGGCACAAGTTCTCATAGGGGCACATATGTGTACCAAATTCCGTTCGATTTTATGCTGCAGTTTTTACTGTAGAGCGGCCAAAAAAAAAAAAAAAAAAAAACTGGTCACACACATACGTGACACACACACACACACACACACACACACAGAGACATTTTCAAAAAATGGTCGAAATGGACTCAGCACACCTCAAAACGTTCGAATCCGTCAAAATTCGAAATTTTGCACGAATACAATACTTTCTTCTATGTATTAGATATAGAAGAAAGTAAAAAAAAATTCAACTCTGATTGACTTTTATATGCAGTTAAATCCCGTTGAAACGAACTTCAACAGATCACAGATTTTGTCCGTTGTAAAGAGAGTTTCGTTGCAATGGAATTCAATTAAAACAGGGTTGAAGATCTATCTCGCTGAAACGAATTGCTGTAACAAGATTTTACTGTCTATCATAAAAGACAATGTAACTACTATGTATGTATTTATGACACAGTGATAAGAAAAAATTACTGCTACTCAAAATTTAAGTGGAAAATGTAAGGATAATAAAATGCTAAAGCATGACCACGTATTTATAGCAGCAATACAAAACTCAGCTGACTAAAATGACGCATTTATTTATTTATTTATTTTATAAAACACTTAAGTTATTAAGCTGCTTCGACTTCATCGTCTAACTGTTTAAATAAAACATTTGATGTGTGAACATTGATTTAGAAAGTGGGCTAACGACCGTTTCGGATGACTGTCTCGACATCTGCATATATTTTTACGATTGCTTTCTAAAATTACTTGTGGCATTTTTGGAAATTTCATTACTGTTCTACTTACGTCAGACGTTCTAAGAATAATTCAAAATATTTTGATGATAAAAGAGAAACTATACGTAAACTCTGATGTCTAGCTTGTAGCTTTACTTTAAATTTATGTATGTATGAATAAATAAGTTTTTTAAATTATAAATGTTATTTTATGTAATGTTCCCTTTTTATTACCGACTTTAAATCTATATATATGGCAGTGGCTGTATAACAACGATTATTCGACGTGTGTCTACGTAAGTGTACCGTGTCAATGTGAATGCGGTAGAACAGAAAAATATTGGGTTTAAACTACATTTGTATTGGTCGCAACAACCAATTATAATTTATTTCCCCCGTCTTGTTCACTTCATCCGAATCAACTTCACGTAAGAAAAAATGGTTCATCTCAGGATAATTGCAAATCACCTCATCTCTCAACCCCAGGTACCTTTTTTTGTTGTTTTCGTAATACGTGTCCACGTGTATTCAATGTTGGGAAACGAAGAATATGTCTGCCAAAGGTATAGGTCATCTTCATTTTGTGTTATGAATGACTAGCTGAATAGCATTCGCGCTCGACGGAGGGAATTTAAAAAAAAGTTTTTAAGGGGAGTTCCCCCTCCCCCCCCCCCTTTTTCTGAATAACATAAATGCTACTTGTTTATTTTTCTGATTCTTTAAAATGACGTCCTACTTTTCAAGTTCAATTAAGTATTAAGGAAGTTCCGCGTCCCCCAAGGTTACAAAACATCTTTGAGAAATAATACTGACTTACCATGTTAAACTGAACGTTTTGTGATGCTATACATTAAAACAATATTCAATACAGCAACAAAATTAATTAGAAATTGATGGATAATTTTTTGTTGAAATACTTTTGAAAAGTTATTCTACGATTTACCATGTTAAAATTAATATCTTGTTTCCTGATGCTATGTATTGAAGTAATGCGCATTAAAAAACAGAATAAATCATTTTTTTTCTCATAACACAACAAAAATGTGATGAGTTATCTCTTTATTTTTGCCAAAAGCGTTGAAAAAAAATCTTTAAAATGAAGCTTTACTTATCAAATTTGATATATTGAAAAGGTTATGCGATATGTCACAAACAACATGTTAAAATTAATGTCGTTTCCTGATGCTGTGCATTGCAGTAATGCGTAATAAAAAACGGAATTAATCGTTTATTTATTTATTCATTTATTTTTAATAAAACGACCTAAATATGAATAATATTTTTATTTTTTGCCGAAAGCGGTGAAAAGAATCTTTAAACCTAAGCTTTACTTATCAAATTTGATGTATTGAAAATGTTATGGGGTGGTCACAAAAAAAAAATTCAGAAATAATACATTGTTGTTGCAAATTTGAAGTCAGGTAATCATAAATTGATTTCAAAAATACAGATGAAAAGTTCGTATTAGTAAATTAAGCATAGTTTCTTCTTTTTTTAGGCTTCCTTTGCACCCTTAACTGCCATAGCGAGAAGCATAACAACAGATACCTCGGTAAGAAAATAAATAAAAATTAAATTAATTTGCTTTTTCAGGTTCAAAAGTTCTCAATAATTGTTTATTTGTTTTAAGTTTTTTTTTTTTTTTTTGCAATGCTTTACATTTATTTATTTATTTACAGGACTTGAAAGGACTTGTTGCAAAGAATATTATTGAGCATCAGAAGAAAGTCAAAAATTTTCGTGAAAAGTATGGAAACAGAGTCATTGAAGAATTAACAATAAATCAGGTAAAGATAATGGACATTTAAATCCTCTATACTTTTTAAAGCATTTTTTTTTTATTTGGCATATGAATTTTCGGTAACATCGCTCTTATGAATAGATGTATATTTCATTCATTTTCAATCCGCGTATATATTAGAGCAGCTATATACTGTCTGACCACGGATTGTATGGAAAGACAAACATCCGTTTTACAGACGGAAATGGACGAATCTATGATTTTTTACCGATGTCAGCTTTTGCAGAAGCAGAGTCTCATTCAAATGAGCGGAATACACGTATCAAAATTTTACTTTTCTCCCTTATTCACATAGATTCGTCTTATCTCGACGTTTGAAAATTCAATGCAATCCGTGGTTGGACAGTATATAGTATAAGCCGATGCATCAGCTTATGCTTAGCCATTTTGGATCGGATTTTCCATTGTTGCAGAGCTAGGGTTACCACATCAAATTTTCGGGTTGTGCCAAATTTGCTAAAAAAGGGAATTTTATTTAATAAACAATCCACGTACCGCTAATAATTGCTCGCAATGAAAAATCACCAAATGTGATAACTTTGCCAGAAAAGACAATCACTCAAACACGCGCTCCGATCCAAAATGGCTGATCTTAAGCTGATACGTCGGTTCGTATATATAGGGACCTTAATATACATAATAGCGAATTCACTGATCGACTAAAGCTGATATCACCAACAATGAAATTCGCGCCACGACATGTTAATTAGATAATATTTTTTAGAAATGTTTGACATTCGGATAAATGCTTTATTTTGACAAGATTGAACTGGATCCGGAAACTAAACTGTTTTACTGGTAAGACTGTCGCTTTAGTGGAATGAAGAAATAGTAGGGGGGCGGGGCATACTACATTACATACATTAAACAGACATTCCGTGGGAATTTTCGTGAGGAAACTGTGAGAACAATTCTAATATATTCCTTATGGTCTGTGTAACTATGCCTCACCGGGTGTTTTGCTTGAATTTGAGTCAGACGGCATGTATAACGTCGTCAATCCAAGATGGCAGCTTTGCACATGACTGATGAGTTTTTGCAATTATGGCTCAATTTTTTGGGTATTTTGTGATAATTTTCAGGTTAATTTACTTTATTAATTTTCTATCACTTTTCTTATTTTAAGTTAAAAGTAAAATACTTAATTTATTTGTTTATTAACTCATGTTAAAAAAAATTCTCCTAAATCTTTTTCTTTGGTATTCAGAATCAGCTAGTTTAAAAAAATCTCAGGTGAGTTTTTGCAGTTAAAAATACTGTTAATTTTCAGGCCTAAATCACTAAACATAATTACAGTCGAGCCTCATTAATTCGAACACGCTTATAACGAATTACTGCTAAAACGAATTACATTTACGATCCCCGTCCTACTGTATTTACACTTAACACTATTGTTTTTAGATTAAAATGAGCTACTGTTGAGACAAATTCACTCTTAAGGTCCCCTTGAGACGCTGTATATTCGTTTAACAGACTTCCTAATAACCTGTATAATTACGTCTTACTTGGAGCTTTTCTTGCATCTTTTGGAACGTGCGTTTCATTTTATTAGTGTAAGATATTGCCCCAGTTACGCAAATTAGTAACCTGCAAGGAGGATTTTCTGGCCTCACTTCTGACCTCTTTGACCGGATGTCAATATCAGTCCAGTTGCATGCTTAAGGGAAAAGACCCTCCGTGGGAAATTGTGAGACCAATTCTAACACATTCCCTATGGCCTATTAAATTATGCCTCACCGAGTGTTATGCTTGAATTTCTGTCAGACGGCCTGTGTCATTAATCCAAGATGGCGGCTCCACTAGTATTGTTTGCCGGTTCGTTGGTGAATAGTCTAAATATTAAATAGGAGTTTCCATAGATTTTGCTAAAGCTCTACGTTTAGAAACACAGAGAGCAAATGAGGTAATAAGGCGCATGGATGAGAGTAATGGGATCTATATTCCTCCTGATCTGATAAAGGGAAGATTTTTATTTTATGCTGCAGATAACATTGAATTCCTTGAAGACACATCTCATGGGAAAGATACTTTGCACGGCACTGTAATGGTACTTTATCAACAGAAAAAAGACTGGGATAGACAAATTCCACTTTCTCTTACCACGCCTTCAGCGGCCCGTTCCCCTTTGACATTGCCTCAGTTCCTCATTAAAAGCAGAATATTTTTGATTAGGTGGATGAGACGATAGTCTGTGAGGAGGAAAAGAAACAGCATAAGGTTTGTGCGATAAACAGTAGTTTCAAAACCAGACTCAGTTCGAGAAACGAGAACATCGAGAAAGGGAAGACAGTTATTTTGTTCTAGTTCATATGAGAACTGAATATGAGGATCTATAGACTTTAAAATAACTAAAGCCTCATCAACACTAAGATGATTATGGTTCATAAGAACAAAACAGTAATCAACATAGCGAACATAAAATTGAAACTGTAATTTTTGGAGCAGCTTAACTTCAAAGTAATGCATCTAAATCAGTGGTTGGAAAAACTACATTTTTTTTGTAGCGAACTACAACTACAACTACTTTAACACAAATGTAGTTAACTACAACTACAACTACTTTTTTCAAAATGTAGCAACTACAAACTACTTTTGAAATGTAGTCGCTACTTCGCTACTTTTTAAAAATTAAATAAATAAATAACATACACATACACACCGTTTGAGATTGAATGAAAAAATTAACAAAATTTTCAGATTGATATATTGGCTCATTTGAATATGGAATATTGCTATAAATTATTTATTCTTTCTTCCTTTACTGAAACGATTCGTCAATCGAAACATTTTTTACCAATTGCACGAATATTCCCTGAAAGAAAGGATTTAAAAGTGGAAGGAGTTCAACCTTCAAATTTTTAATCCTTTCCTGACAGTAAATAGTATTTCATTCAAGAAGAGCAACTCGGCTACTTGAAATTGAGATAAATCCAATCGTAATTTAATTTAAATTTTACATAGACTAGACATACATATACATAAAATTGATTTAGATGATGAAGTGCATCAACAAAAGAGAAAAACTTAAATTTTCATTATATGAGTTAATTTTAAAGGAACTTATATTTCATAGTTAGGGATTCATAGGATAACATTAGTTATTTCATAGGAATTGATTGCTTTTGAGCTTCAAGCTAGGGTTCCAGACCTGGATACTATCTCTTTTCTTACGCCCCTGATAAAATGAAATAACAGCATTTTTCTATTTTGAAAATAACCTCAAAAACCCACAACATTTAATAATTGACTTTTAATATGTTAATATATCAACACTCAATCAGTAAAAAAGACAAAATAAAGAAAAATGAAAAATATCCCAATCGGTACTACTAATTATCCGAAACATGAAACATAACTAAAAATGATTACTTTACTTCAATGTGCAATTTTTAACAACAGTGGACTAGGGCTACAACGCAATTCGACTAACGCGAAATGTCTATATAGAGCGAGTTTTACTCGAGGAACGAATTTTGCAGCTGACACGAATTCCTCACCCGCTACACGAAAATTTTCTTAACGGAAGCGCAGGGCTTATATCACTTTCTTTCTTGGGTACTAAATATTAGTTCGACTGCATGTGCAAATGGCATTAATACCGAAAGCTTTTTGCTTAACGGGCAAAGTTTGCAGGAAACGTTAAAAAAATCGTTTCTTTCTTTTTAAGCCATGCTCTATTCAAGGCGAATATTGGGAAAATGTGAAAGTTTCTATGCCAAACAAAGTAATGGCGTCAAACAGATACAGCACATGACGTCAAAATTATATGTTATAGGTCAGCTCGAATTTTTCAGTCTTACGAATCTGATTGGTGCAACTTTTACTCGCGTAAGACTTGCACCAGTCAGATTCGTTTGAAAATGCGTTTTTTTTAAAACTTGATTCAAAAGTAGTTTCCAGAAATCGCTACAAACTACTTTTTTTTTTGTAGCGAACTACTCGCTACTCTACTTTTTTAAAAAAGTAGTGCGCTACACTACAAACTACTGAAAAATGTAGCTACTACAGTAGCGTCGCTACTTGTAGCGCGCTACTTCCAACCACTGATCTAAATATCACTAAGAATGGGGCTAAGTGGGTTTCCCATAGCCAGACCATCAACCGTAGTATAAAATCTACCATTAAAAACAGAGGAACATTGTGTCAAACAAATCCGAGTAAGAAAAATTAACTCATCAATTTCCTTAGAAGTAAAATGAAATTCAGAAAGTCTACTCTTAAGGAATAACAATGAACCCTCGACCGGCACGTTCGTAAATAAAGAGTTTACATCAAATGCAGCCATAAAAGAGTTATTTGGAGCAAAATTATGAATTTTTTTCGACAAATTCAGTCGAATTTTTCACAGTGAATAAATTCTAACTCCTAAGAGGAGAAAACACTGAGACTAAATATTTCGCAAGTTTGTAGGAAGCCGTACCAATATTGGAAACAATTGGCTTGAAAGGAATACCAGCTAATGAACTTGAAGCAAAGTATAAAACTTAGCACAATCAGCAATAGAAAGAATAACAGAGCGCTTAACTTTCAATGGAATAAATTTGACTGACTTGACAGCCGAAGAAATAGCGTTTGACTAATTATCACAGGGATTTTTAGAAATTTCTGAATATGAACCAGAAGAAATCATTAGTTTTATCAACATAAGATGACTTGGCAATAACAACAATTTGACCACCCTCGTCTGTTTTAGTAACAACCAAATCTGAATTAGAAACTAAATTCCTTACGCAACGACTAACAGTATTGGCAAAAACAGGTTTAAAATTTTTAGAATTGAAGTCAACATTAGAGCTATAAGATGTCGAATGGAATCTTTCTGAGTTGAAGATAAAGCACTAAATTTAAAAACTTTCTCAATGGGAGCAATAAGCTTAGAAAAAGAAGGTTTACTAACCACAGCAAAATAGCATTGCACTTACAAGCGTTCAAGCGAGACTCGGCATTTTTGTACATTTTATGTTTTTGATGGCATTAAGATCTTACCATAAAAAGCAATGGCGATATTGGATTGGATGAAAGTATTTTTTACCGCAAAACGTCAGGAAAGTTTTCTCAGTGTGGAATAACAGTCTGTAATAGGGTTCTGAGTGAATTTTGTTATAAAAACTTATAATTGTATTTGTGAATTTTAAAAATATCTCTTTTTAAATCTTTGCTACTAAATATCTTTAAGTGATATTGAAAGCATTGTTACAGGGCAATTTCACGGGTAACTGACAGACATTTTTGAAACAAAACAGTACGTATTTTGTGATATTCATTGCAAAATATACATTTTAAGAACAATCTTTTCCCGTGGAATATTGCATCTTTTAGGCTGAATTCAATGGTATATAGTTAAATTTTCAAAATAAATTTTGAACGATTAAAAAAATGTTAAAAACAAGGTTAATGACTGACATACTCGTTTTTAAAATATCAGTTAGTTACCATGTTTTTTATAAATATTTAAGAATTCATTCAAAAGGAATTTCGGGAATTCAACTATACCATTAAATTCAACAAGGACGGATACAAGTAATCTTTTATGAAAAAGCGGACTCGCAAGACAGCGGGCTCTTACAGTCTTAAGAATGAAGTTGTAGCACATATCGTAATAATTTAGTGATAAGGATCGGAACTTTGTATAGGAAGTTTTTCAAAGTTCCAAAAACGAAATTTTAGACGATGTTAGATGATATTAAATAGGGTTCAGGGGATCCCCCCCCCTTTTATGGCGTTATGGTAAGGGATGGGGTACACTCCTCTGCAATTTAGCAGAAAAGGATTTGCCTACTTATAAAAGGGTAAGGGTATGAAATCAATCGCTTCCTCCTTGAATAGTTTCTGGATCCGGCCTTGAAATTCAGCTTACGAAATACAATATTCCGGAACAAAAGATCGTTTGCACAACATACCTATATTTTGCGTTGAATGTTACAAAATACGTATTGTTTTGCTTCAAAAATGGAAGTCAGTTATCCGTGAAGTTGCCCTACATTATTAAATTGCTGCAGCTTTCCAATTTCGGATTTCGTTCATGGATGTTTTGAAGATGCACTACCATATATAGGTGCCGTAAACGCGGGCTACTTTGATCCTACGGTCCTTCTGGGACCCAAATGGAGAAAAAGATATACAACTTTCTCTGTCAAACTTCAGGAAGCAATTTTTAAAAATATTTTGACTGAAACCACTAGAGACCATCCCCAAGCGCTCAGTAGTGTGTACCAAGCAGTTCCATTGCTCTGTTCAAGAAGCAACACTAGGGGTTCTGCGTTCCTTGTGCTAAGATGGGTCTTCATAACCTCTCAAACTTTTCCATGTAGAAGCAGTTAGTTCTACATCAGCTAAGAGTTTTTTTATGCATCTATTTATGAGCTATACTTAATACTCTATGCCGTAGTATACTGCCGCGTGCAAGTAAACGGCGGTATCTACAAAAAATGAGTTTCTGAGATATTTGAAGAAACGCGTTTTTGATTTCCCACAAACATCAATAATATATTGAAATTTGATTCTAGGTGATTCTATAGGTTAATATCGAAATATTTTTTGGGTAATCTGTTTCATTTTGATTTTGCTATCAAAAAAATTGATCAAAGCAGATACTGCCGTTTACCTGCTCTTTTCACTAGTAATTTTCATACACTTTTGACTGGCAATTAGCAGTAACTGCACAATTTACTATTGAATGACCAATAATTACAGATTCGACATAATACGGAGTAGATACAATATTTACGAAGTATATTTACTGCAAAGTGAATAATATATTTTATTTTAAAATATAAATAAATACCGCGTATATATACACTTGACATAAATTTAATATAAATGAATTAAATGCAACTTTTAAAAAAATGATTTTTTTAACAAAAATGTAATACAGGGGCGGACTGGTTGACTTTGGCCCAGTCGGCAAAAGAATATTTTGACCCACCTCTGCAAAATTAAAAAAGTTAAACTAAAGATTACCGGATCTCGATTCTTCTGAGGCGAGTAAAGACATTAAACTACCGCTAGTTCCTGCTTTCCTTTAAGTTTCTAAATCAAGTTTTTAAATCCTAAAAAAAAAAAAGGAAAGAAAATTGTAAAACGTAAAACAAAAATAACACTGACACATTTTTTATGTGCCTTGAAAGTAGGATACTAATGGTTATAAGTCTTAAAAGAGGTACATCTTTCGGTTTCTATACGGACAACATAGAAAGAACACGAGGAAAGGAAGGAACAAGGACAGATACAAGGGAGAGGCGATGAATGCGCTCGCCCTTTTTTTGATCGGGGTTCGGCAGTCCCCCCCCCCCTGCATCGGTAGTTTTTCAAAATTGAAGTTCCAAAACCCAAGCAATTTCAGACGATCTTTAGGGATGTTAAGAGGAAGAGTTTGGAGGTCTTCCTCTGGGTATTTTGCAAAAATCTAAGTTTAATGACGCGATTGTATACATTTCAGGCAGATAGGATTGAAGGAAAAAATCAGTTTAGTGACTTTCTTCTGATAATTTTTCGAAACTGAAGTTCCAAAAAAGCACTTTTTTAGACGAACTTCGATCCTGTTAGGGGGAGGGGATCTCTAAGCATCCCCTCGGATTTACTACGAAATTGTAGCTCTAAAATGCAATTTTAGAATAACTCTTTCTACGGAAAAGGAAAGGAGTACGTTCCGGGACCTCCTTAGATAAATCACTATTTACATGTTAGGTTAAAAACGATGTAGTAATCCCTCTTCCCTCGCTCCCCCCCCTATACATATGTAAATTAGATACGTAGTAGAGCCGAGTTAACAAATCAACCGCCCCCTCCTTGAACAATTTCTGGATCCGCCCCTGGAAAGGAATCAGGTAAATCCCTCCGGAAAATTTTCGAAATTGGTTGATCTATATAGGTCTAAGGTTAAAAGAATCAGCAGAAGGGATTCGAGTTTCCATCCAAACGATGTTTTCAATGTTGATGTCAAAAACCGCAATTTTACAATTTTCGGTAACGTTAGAGAAAAGGGGAAAGAATGGATTTTTTTTTTCGAAATTGAAGTTTATTTTAGTCTATATTTGTTTACAATAGAATGTCGGGGGCTCTTTCCAGAAATTTTCCAAAATGGGAAGTTTTAGAAATGCAATTTGAGGCTATTGTGAGGGAGGCTCTGAGAAGCTGAGCTCCGACTCTGACAGTTTTACCTCTTTTTCGGTAAACAGGGAGATGTAATTGGCGCTAAGTTGAGTTGAGAAACTTTCTTAGTAGTTTTTTAAAAGCATTCCGACTAAAATGCAAGCTAACAGCACGTCTATTTTTTACTAATCTCCCCCTAAAACAGGTAAACATAGTCAAGGTCACAGCTCAACTAACCAGAGCTGCACAATACCTTTGGTAAAATTAATGGAACAGGGAAGCACTGGGAACACTCAGCGAAAACATTTCGTCTTTGAACTATTAAAAAAAGCAAAACTATCTTTGTTCATATTTGAGAGAGTAGGAGGTTCAGCATTTAAAAACTGAAGACTTATACTCGACCCAATTTTAAATTACATTTAGTTACTACAGGGAATCCAGTGACTCTCCTTCGGAATTTTTCGACATTGAATTTTAAAAACATACTCGTGTAATATGTTTGGACACATTAACATTAAAGGGGACAGTTTTCTAGAGCGTTTCCCCCAAGATTTTTTAGGAGGGCACCGTACCTTTCCGCTTTTAAGCTAACCTTTGACCCTTAACTTATTCAACCCTCCTTGCCCCTTAAAAGTTTTAACAAAACTTCACAAAAGCGAATTTTTTTTTCTAAAAGATTCACGCAAGCTGGTCCTTGAAACGTCGCTCCCTCGTTTCAATCACTTATCTCCACAAAAATATGATTAGAATATATTTGAACGTTTTTTGCATTACCTTCAAAAACTAAACATCAAAAAGCTTTTTAATATTTTTAAAATAATTACTATCGAAAACGGCGTTTTTTATGGCGTTTAACGGTGAAAATTACTTTTGTTTCAGGCTTGAACTTCGTATGTACCAAAAAGTAAAAGATGTGCCCCTTTTTTATTTGACAAAACATTTCTTACAAAGTACCCTTTTATCGGAAAGCGCACTGCCCCTTTTTTTGGCCTGAGGGACACATTTTTTTCTGAATCTGAAATCAATTTTAGGCTATAGTGCAAATAAAAGGGTTACGGAGTTCTCTCACGGATATTTCTATGAGTGAAATTTTAAGCTCGCTTTAGTGACTTTAAGGGAATGGCAAAGGTTCGAAGACTTTGTCAGGGCAATTTTTCGATATTTATATCTGGGAAACACAAATGTGGGTCTTGATGCAAAAACCAAAAACCAGGTAAGTCCAGACTCAGTCATTTTTGGTAAGACCAAGAACTAACATCAGTGTCCGATAGAAAGGGTAATATCTTTCCCAAATTATTTGCTACAAAGCAGAGGTCTGATCTAACATTTGTGTTTCGTTGTTACACCAATCGGCACCATCTATATTCTTCACACGCAAAAATGAATTAAAGAAAAAAATGGAAAAGCTAGGACGTAACTGGTTCTTGCATTAAAGTCCTCAATTGTAGACCTAAGACAATTCGTTGGTGACTTTAGGACGACAAAGGGACCACAGACCTGAAATGCCTTAGGAACCCCGTTAAGTCTAAATTTGGTCCTGATTACAAGTAATGTTTCTCAAAGAAAAAAAAACTTGCAACACCCTACCCCCCTTCTGAATTCAGTCCTAAATCCGCCTATGTTCAGGAGTTCTCCCTGCTAAGTCGAAATGTTGCCCTGATTCAGATTCAAATTATCGTAGTCCAGACTTGCTTTCCCGTATGCGCTTCTGAGGTGAAAGTACTCGTATAGCGATATAGATCAATGAAATCTCTTTCCAACCGACAGCATTTAGTTGAGTCTGTCACAACCACTGAATACCCGGGGCGTGCACAGATATTTTAGGGCCCGTTACAAATGACTTTTACGAGCCACTCTCCATCTTGTTTACACCTACGTCCCTACATATATTTCACCCCTCAATAAAAAATCGAGGGACCCCTTCAGGCTCGAAACCGGGCCAACAGCCCCCCCCCCCTTGTGCATGGCTCATGCTCATGCATTGCCATTACTACTGTTGCCTCAGAGTAACAGTAAGATATCTAATCGCAGAAATAATACTAAGATATCTTACTCTTGCTCTGAGCGACGAATTATCAACACCCGAAAACATGGCCCACGCATTTATGGCAGGGTCGGGGCCGCTTTGTCTAATGGTTGGAAACCAATTCAATTTTTGTTATGCACAAATATAAGTTTTTAACGCTTTTTTTTTTTTTTTTTTTTGTCCCGGGCCCTTTTTCAGGTCACGTCGGACCCAAATTTCTCTGTTCCCCTCCCGTTTGCTCAATGTGAGAGCCAAGGCCCCTTGAGCTCTAAAAACTAGAGAGAAAGTTGGTAAGAGAGGAAAAAATTCGCACGTGTGGACTTCGGCTACTTACTTTGTCTTTGCTTAGGATGGAAAAAAATAAACCTGTTTCCAAACGCTTTTTTCACATAGAGTAAATAAATTGCATGCTTTTTTTTTATTCAGATTTTTTAAAAACTGTCAGGTGTGAATTTAAATCTATTAATTTCAATAAAAGAATTGCTGGAAGTAACCCACTCAGCGGTTGGCATAGTCGGGGATCCCCGACTAGCCGACCTGGCCAGTCCGCCCATGTATATATATATATTTTATATATATATATATATATATATATATATATATATATATATATATATATATATATATATATGTGTGTGTGTGTGTGTGTGTGTGTGTGTGTGTGTGTGCGTGTTAGTTATAAATTTATTATTAAAAATTACTTAAAAAATACTTAAATATGTATCAAACGAATTGACCTACACCCACTTGATATAAATTTAATGCAATAACATTTACTTACCTACCCACATACAGATATACTTGCTGATTTAAACAGTCCTTGATAAAACAAACTCAGTTTTGTAGTTCATATTTTTTGACTTTAATAAAACATTGAATAGTAAAAAACTTCAGTAAATTTTCTTTCTTTTTTGTATTTCTTTTTTTCCCCGCATCTCGAGCAATGCGTTGAGTCTAAGTTCTACGTCACATTTTTGTAGGCTATCTTAAACAAAGGGCAGCATAATTTGCTCTCTCCGCTAGAAGAACTTCAGCATTCTGCATGGAATTTCGAGTAGAAGATGGATTGGATGAGTGCTCTTGCTCTGATTCCTCTGACAACGAACAGTCGACAAGCATTCTCGAATGCTCATTTACGTTTATGTGTTTTCACTTGGCAACTGGAAGATTCTTTGAGCACTTTTAGAAATTACGACAAATCGCTTAATGTTTCGCACTTTGCAATGAAGCAATAAATCTCTACGAAAATTAGGTAAAAGAAATGCGTCGCGTGTTAACAATGGCTCTCATCGAACAACTAAAGTGCAACAGCTTAGTTTTAAAAATTGTGAAAAATATCGTCTGCGACAAAACAAAACAAATGTTCTGTTGTTTCACTTTTATTTATCGTCTGCCAAGTATGAATTGCTTGTGTTTACTCGTTTGTTATCTTTTCTAACTGTATAAAGTACTGATTTTGTTTCATTGTTTTTAGAACCCGAATATGAAGAATCAAAGTACACTTTTTAAAAAAAATGTCTGAGGCCTGTAAAATTACAAACAAATAATTATTTTAAGTCTGTCTTGCGCTCAAGGAGGCCCAAAGTTTAATTTTTTGAGAGGCGGTAATTCCCAATTTTGCCGAATGATAAAACACGACCCGGCACGCATACCTAAATTTAATGAGAAGCGACTAGGAGTCAATTTAAAAAAAATGCTTAATTTGCCAAATAAAGGAAATTTTTGAGAGGTCACACAATAAATCGGGGCGCTATTGCTTGCGCTTAGTTGAACAAAAAAAAAATGCAACCACTGTTTTTGCGTCTTGGTGTAAGTTTTGGAAGCGATTCATTTATGTTCCATTCTTCGGACGATGGTTATGGGCAGGTATAGAGCAGTAAATACATACTGCTGATTACCGGCACAATGTAGCAATAATATAAGTTATGCTGCAAATCACCACTGATATAAAAAAAAATGATTTTATTTAGCGGCAACCAGATAAACATGTTTGCACCATAAAACTGAAGTAATATAGATTTAAGAAAGGAAACAAATTGAAAATGGAAATTTTCGCAGTTTAATCCGTTTACCCTCTCACCGCAGAGCGGTTATGGGCAAAAAATTTCAAAAATGCAAAAAAAAAAGGGGAGGGGAATTAAAAAAAATTGCAGTTTGCCTGCTCACGGGAGAAAGTTTCCATTCTTGTATGGGCAGGCAAAGAGCAGTAAGTGCATGCTGCCGATTACCTGCAAAATGTAGCGATAAAAGCAGTTACTGCCGTTTGCCTGCACACGGGAGAAAGTTTCCGTTCTTCCGTGGGCAGGCAAAGAGCAGTTTGTACATACTCCCGCACAATGTTGCGAAAAAATAAGTTACTGCTAATTACCAGTGATAAAAAAAAATGCTTTTTTTTTTTTTTGCGACAACCACTTAAACATGTTTGTACCATAAAACTATAGTGATATAGATTCCAAAAATGAAAAAAAAAAAAAAAAAAAAGAAAAGAAAATCGAAAAATCCGAAGTTACTGCCGTTTACCTGCACACGGCAGTATAGTTGTGCTTACCATTTCTGTTAAGGTTTTTATTTAAAAATTTGACAATGGACCACAAATCTCTTAACCTAAAAATTACGACCTACTTTGGCCCAGCATGGAACAGTAAAGAATAGATCAACGTAAGACTCTAAACAGGAAAAACCCTGGAATTCTCGTTTAGAAAAAGTTGACCTAGTTGCATCTACTTCTTACAAATTTTGTTAAAATTGTTGGAAAGTTCTTGGAATTGTTTTGTTGTAGAATGAATGGGCTGAGGTTTTCAGGGATAGCTGTTGATGAGAAAGAAGAAAGAGCTAACGTTGAGAGTATGGAACGCACCTGTAAGTTTTGGAAGTGATCGAGAATTTAGGATCTTTTGTTTTACGAATGGTGTTCGGTTAGTAAAATTATTTAACCACTAAAACTAATTGAGAGATGACCGTTCACTATCGGCAATTTCAGAGACAATAAATAGGTATGCACACACATTTTTAAAAAATAATAATTTTCTTTAAAAAAAATGACTCAAACTTCTTTTAAAATGTGTTTTTACTTGAAATAAATGGTTTTTCGTATGCATATCCGTCTTTCTTTGACTCTAGTTAGTTCTACAACGATTTTAAATAGGGAAAAACACTTTGGGCCAAAGTAACCCAAACGCAAGGGTAACATTGGCCCAAATAGAAAACAATAATAAAGGGTAAAAATACCTTTACATCAAATGATTACTATTCAAAAATAAAATTTAGAGAACTCTAGATGCGTAAAACAAGTTCCACAGCTTGGAAATATGAATAGTTACAAAATTATTGTGAGAAAAGTTCAAAAATGTGGGCCAAAGTATCCCGCGTTCACGGTACATGATATTGTTGTTTTTCATGTATTCATTTTTCTTTCCAATTAGATCTATGGCGGCTTGAGAGGTGCAAACGTCCTAGTGACAGAAACATCTCACCTTGACCCGGAAGAAGGGATTAAGTTCCGGAACCTCACCCTCACCGACTGCAGGAAGAAGCTACCCAAAGCACCAGGCGGGGAAGAGCCGCTTCCCGAAGGTCTCTTCTGGTTGCTGGTGACTGGTGAAGTTCCGACAGCTCAACAGGTGAAAATTCTTCTTTTCCCTTTTTCCAAAATCTAAAACTATGACAAGAAGTAAGTCTCTCTAGAAATTCGTAAAAATGTGAATTTTTAAAAGTGTCCCAATATTTTTTGATTTAGTGTGATCGCTCGCTAGTCGTCACCTGGCGAGTAGTCAGGCTAATAGCGAGTCTTACTTTGGAGGATAAATAAAATACTCAACCGGCCACATTTTGAATTGTTTACCGTCCACAGAAAATTATTATTACTTTTATTATTTCGAGACAAGTCATTTATATATTGAAACAAATTTTGATGTAAAAACATTCCCAAATCCTCAAATAGTATTCTATTTTGCCAATGATTAAAAAAAAACTGTTACTCCTTTCACTCTCCTTTTCCAACACCTCAAAAACTAGCAAGCACAAACTGGCGGGCATGTACAAAAGGTTTGAACACACCTGGACGGGGGGGGGGGGGGAGAGAAAAATGTAAATGAACGAAACTGCAATTAGGTCTCATATGCCAATATTTTCTTTGACAGATTGCATTTTAGTGCTGTGCCTTTCTGTTTTTGTAATAAATAAATAAAAACTTTTTATAAAGTTGCTACCAATATTTTTTTTAAAGAGGCTACTAAGCCAAAATTGTCTTATGGCCACTGGTGATTAACTAAAAATTTGAACTCTCAGATGTGTCCCCTAAGTTGAAAATTACTTTTGCAAACTATCAAGTACAAATAATTTTAAAAATATTTTTTCCATGCTACTGAGATATCAAAATATTGATATCAGCAAAAAAAAATTATATATACATCTATGGTTTAGAGAGCAAGGTTTTTTTTTTTTTTTTTTTTTCGAAAATATAGCATGATTCCATACTTTGCCGCGAAGCTTATGATCCCCTTTTAATTACATGTTATTTTACCAGTTTATTGTAGCTGATTTCTATATGTTGCTTGGTTTTTACTTTTCATGTATTTAATTTGTATGTTCCTTCCTGTTTCAATTAGAATGCTTCTCTTGCTTAGTTTTAGTTACGGAAAGCATTTTTCCATAATTTTATTGGTTTCATTTTCACGAATAGTTCCTCTCTATTTCCCGCTCTGTTAATCCGGTAGATTTTGTGCAAATGTCATCTATTAAATCTTTCCGAATTTTATTATGACTTTCTGAGGCTCAAAACATATCCAGCTTGCTCCTCACAGACGCACTATGCGTCATATGGATGTAGCGTCTCAGCAGTTACTGAACTTAAAAATTTATTTTCCATCTTCTTTTGCTCATATCTTGTCCATTCATATGAGCCTCTAATTGCAGGTCAAAACCTTGTCGAAACAGTGGGCCGAAATGGCATGTCTTCCTCCACATGTGGTGAATATGCTAAATAATTTCCCATCCAGAATGCATCCCATGACCCAATTCAGCGCTGCCATCACGGCTTGCAGCACCGAAAGCAAATTTGCAAAAGCATACAGGGACGGAGTCCCAAAAGCCAATTACTGGGAAGTGAGTATTTTTTCGTTCCTCACATAGCGGCGAATATTAGAATGCTGAATCCCTCATAAATATTGCCTCAAAAGTAATTCTGTATTTATGGCGTTGTAGTAACGTTATTGGGAACTACGAAAGTTCCCTTTCAAGAGGGCCATTTAATTTGTCGAAACATCATCAAAGTAGTAGTTCACGGTTTGCTAATGAAAATTACGTATTCGTGAAAATGTATGAATTAATCTTCAAACAATGTACCATAAGATGCATATTGTTTAATCTAAAATTGTATTTACTCACCTCTAGGGGCTCTCGCCATGACGTAGTCCATGATAAAAATTTAACCAGTATGTTCTTATACCACCATAATTTCCTTTAAGCAATTCCATCACACTTGACTAACAAACATAAGAGTGGATCGGTCTTGCTGCAATCCGAAAGCTTCAAATTGCGATAATACATTAGCTATAATGGCGAGAATCAGGAAAATTTAATTATTTTGAAGAAATTATTTAATATAATTAATAATGCTCAACAAAAGAGTAAAGGACTAACAACATTTGACCTATTTTTGTATTTATACCTATTACATATGAGGCAGTGAGAAGCAAAGGGATGTAAGTGTATACTTTCAAGTTTTGAGTACACTGTAAAAAATCTCGGAAAACTCTCTGAATATACAAAAAAGCTTTCCGTAATACACAGATTCGTACGCCCTCAGCAGTTTTCTGCTCTTATCAAAAACCTTTCCCGTTTAGCAAGAAAGTAAGAGTCGACGCATGCGCAGCTCACACGGCAATTTTATAGTCCAGCACCAAATCCAAACTGAAACTTTCGAAAGCACGCAATGAAAAAAATTGCTGACTCAAGTGCTGAACTCAAGTGCTGAAACAAGTGCGAAGTAACACTCATCAAGGGGATTAGTAGAAGTTTTGTTCCTCGCATGAATTCACTGAAGATAATTTTAAAGTCTTATATTTTATTGCTAATGTATCGTCATGAGATTGAATTTGAAGCTATGTCACTTATTTTTAAGTACGAAGTGCAACTTCTCGACGCATGCCCGCGAAAGGAATACAAACTGAAATTAAAAACCAAATAAATGCCTAGAGGACGCCATGTAAATTCGTTGCGTCGCATAACTTGTGTAGGTAATTTACTTTTTTCTTGGATACTTTTCTTCTTTCTACCAAATGGGTAATTTTTGTTGGCAGAATTTTATTCTGTCATAAAAATCACCTTTTTGGTGACCAAAGCCTGCAAAAGACCACCATCGACGAATAGGTAAGTCGCTTTGCAACTCTATTACTTTAAAGAGATTTAGTTCATATAAATCTCGTTAAAAAAAAAAAAAAAAACTATTTTCCTCAGTATTATTTTTTCGTTGTGAACTATTGCAATTTGAAAATATTTTACATTACATAGAACACATATTTAAAGTGCAAGTGTGTCTAGTTTTATTCTGTAAAATTTATGAATTAAAGATTATAAAAAAAACTTTAAATAAGTGTTATTGTGTACTTTGTTTTTATGTGTCAATCTCAGTTAATATTTGGCTGAACATTTATGTATCAAGCATTATGAATTAAATGTTATAATATGCAAATTGTCAGGTTTGATCGTTCGTCTTTAAGGTTGCATGTTTTCATTCTCTTGTAAACAGTGTAGCTAGATTGTATGAAGTAAAAAAAAAACCTATCTCTTGTAATTAGGAACATAGTGCTTCAGTATTATCTAAATGACGATATATCTCTTTAAATATTTGCATTAGCGAAACGCTTTAAATTAGTTAAATGTGTATTAATTTCTTTAACAAATAGATACATATATGTATTTAAAAGTGTCTTCATTTTTTTCGTTTTACGAGCCTCAATTTTACCAAAAGCAAAAAAAAAAAAAAAAAGACTTAATAATTTTGTATTTTTACACCATATTAAAGTATTTTACTTATAATTTTATTATACATGAAATATTATTTATCTCAGCAGAGCTTCATTAGTACGATTTATTTTAGTTGCAATGTATCTGCCCTTAAGGGCAAGAAGCTGCAAATATAACAAACAAGAATTATTTCTCAATAATATATTTTTGTATATATATATGAAATACGTAAGCAATGAATAGCAATGAGAAAAAGAAAATTAAAAGTAGCAATTATTAGAATAAAGTTGAAAGGTTGAATTCGGAGCTCATCAGCCGTGGAAGATTCGATAAATATGGTCAAAAGACCAAAAGATATTAAAATATTTACTAAATAGAGAGTGTTTAAGCTCTAACATATGCATTACATTGGGCCAAACGCACCATATGCTAAACTATATGCAATAAACAACAGCTTAAACCTAAAATTCAAAGTAGGGGTTTTTTCCCTGGGCTAAATTAAGAAACAAGTCCCTATAATTTGTCTTCCTCAGGACAGTAACTACTGCATGCATACTAGTTTAATGTAGGACAGTCAGGAGGAATGAGTCAGTGGCAAAAATGGAACAGCTGCATTTACATGCCAAAATAAAAAGTAATATTATTTCATGTTATTGTTTTAAAAGTGATCATTTTTAAAAAACTATGTTATTAATATACAATGTACATATGGGGAGAAGACGAGGGGCGTTCACCACGCAGACTGTGCCATTGACATTTTCAGGGGGTTGCTTTTTCAAGGGGGGGGGCGCTTCATAGCATTTTATGGGTGCACCATCACTCTTATGGTGGGGGGGGGGGTCTCGTATATATGAAATGGAATAATCATGTAATAGAGTTCAATGTTTTAATTAATAAAATATATATTGCATTTTGCGCACACTGTAAAAATAAAATCAGTAACCTATTTTGAATAAGTATTTATATTTGTGATGAGCTGGAAAAGAGCAAGAACAGAAGAATCAACCCGAATGGTTCCAGCAGGGGGACTTGGTGTCATATTTAAATTCATCAATTTCTCTGTTGGTACTTTTCGGTACACTTTGTTCGTCAGAGAAATTAACTTGAGGTGAACGAATTCCGGAACGCGAAGGGTAGGTAAGTCCTGTCAAATTTTATCCGAAGATAAAAGCTATCAAGTTTGATACAAGATATGTTTTTAAGTTCTGCATTAAAAATACAATATGTTGATAGTTTTGTCTTGAAAACATTGAGAGAAAAACTGAAGTTTAAGATTGTTTAACAAACAATCCCCACTTTTCAGAAGGTACCCTCCTCCAATTCCCCGACGATTTTGTGATTAGGAATGAAACTACTAGATTATTTCATAATTTTTCAAAAATTTATAACTGTGCATATGTTATGCTGTTAACCATGCTATTTGTCATTAGAAATTCAAAAAAAAAAAAAAAAAAAAATCCACGAATTATTGCTCTTAAATATGAAAGAATTGAAACTGATATGGTATGCAATACTATAATAAAGAATTATATTTTAGAAAAAATCACGGAAAAAGGATTCCGAAATTCTCGGAAACGTTTTTGAAAATTGTTTGGAGAATTCCGAAATACTCGGAAACGTTTTCGAACTTTTCATGAACTACAGCTGCACAGAATACTCAGAAACATTTCTGGAAATTACGGAAAGAGGATTCTGAAATACTCAGAAACGTTTCTGAAAATTACAGAAAGAGGATTCCGAAATACTCAGAAACGTTTCTGAAAATTACAAAAAGAGGATTCCGAAATACTGAGACACGTTTCTGGACATTACAGGAAGAGGATTCCGAAACACTCAGAAACGTTTTTGAAACTTTCATGAACCACAGCTGCACGATATACTCAGAAACGTTTTCGGATTTGTTTTACAGTGTAACACTCGTTTAAAAATAACTTCCTAGGTATGCTTTCATTGATTTTTTTTCTAAATCATGCTGTACAGCAGCACCTACCATAGATACTAGTACTATTTCTTGCCTCAAAACAGAGGAAGAGTTCACCTACCATTTGTACTGGTTAGCTCCAAATTTTTAATTTTGCCACTTACATCCCTTTGCCTCTCACTGCCTCATATGTAAAATAACTGACAATTCTTTATGGAAAAATGTATTTAATTCAAGAGAGACTAATTCTCGCACAAAATGTGAGGTCGAATCAACTGGTCAAAAACAGGTGACGTTGGTTTGGAAACTTTATTGTATTTACACGGTAAAGTTAATTTGATAATCACGGTAAAGTGTGATTCATATCACACCAGCAGAGTTCAAAATTAGCTGCCCACAGTAAACAATTGCTTTGATTTTATGCGCAGGCATTTGTATTTTTGTCACAAAAATACAAAAGAAAGCAAAATCTAAATGAGTATCGAGTGAACCAATTCTTAAAGTATTTATAAAAAAACCAGAAAAAACCTCGCGTTATGGTTATTTAACCAACATCTGCTTAAAGAGTATGACATCAAAGCATGAGAGGGATTTACGTTAAAACATTCAATAATGGTAATATACCAAAAACCAAACCAGTAACCCATAATGTCCCAGAAGGAATACCAAGTAGACCTTCCAAATTTGAGTAATTTAAATTTTCAATATTTCTAAGAAACCAATAACACTTCAAGATAGGGTCAGTAAGAATATACAATACTGAATACCAGTATCGGATCTAGGGGAGTTAAATGTGGGTTTATTTTACATACAACCTCCAACACCCCACATCAAAAAAAAAAAAAAGAAGAAGAAGAAAGTCACCTCTACAGTTACAGGTTCGAAAGAAAAAAAATTGCCGTGAGGCAATGATTACATTGACGTTCAGGAGTGTCCAAAAGGGAGTGACTCTCAAGAAAAATTTCTTAATCGGCAAATTTTGTTTGACGATTCGAAAAATTTGGACTGCATTGCATATCGAAATTAATAGCGAGGTTTTTTTTTTTCTTCATATTTTTATTTATGTATTTCTAATGACGTCTAATGTCTCTTCTCCTCAAATGTAGGTGTGCGCTGGCTCATACTTTATCATTCGATAAAATTCGGAGCTATCTGCTAAATAGAATTCTCAGAAATTTCAGTTCGGGATGCCCCTGAATGTAATGCTTGCGTAAGGTTAATGATTGGCATATATTTACCTCTCTACACTGTATTCAATAACTGGCATTCTATGGGACATTGGTCCTTACAAGTTTTTTTCTCCCCAGTTTACTTTTGACGATGCTATGAACGTGATAGCTAAACTGCCACCAATTGCTGCCACAATTTACAGAAACTTATACCGCGGTAGAAGCAGTATCGGGGCTATCGACTCAAGTAAGGATTGGGCTCATAACTTCACTTCAATGCTTGGCTACAAAGACTCACAGTTGGCAGAATTAATGCGATTGCACATGACTCTACACAGGTGAGTGCATGCGTATTTCCTTGCCACGAAACCACACGATCAAGAAAATTCGAAAAAAAATTAAAAGTGGTAGCATTTGGAAGAGCATCGTAAAATAGGTTTATGGCACAAAAATTATGTGCCCTCATGGGCCCGTTATCGAAGTATGAGATCTTAAAGTCCGCCGAAATGTTACGTAAAGTCGCCAAATTTAGCGAGTAACGTTCAGAAATGGAATGTACGACGCAAGTTCAACATCTGCATCTGACAAGGTATCTCATTGCCATTTTTGATCTTTACCAAAGTGCGGGAGAGATGTTTTAAGTAAATACTTTACTCATGGGTAACTACCGGGAGAGTCGTGGCACAGACTTCTCCATTAAAATTTTTAGGGGGTTGTTTTTAGGGATATTTTTCTCTCGTCTGGGGAGTGGCCTTTTTTGTAGGGCCTTTCAATTATTGGGGGGGGGGGGGCACTGTCGCTCTTGGAGGGAATAGACACCTCTGCTTTACTTGTGTGTGTCAAAGTTAAGAACCACTATCATGTTCATCAAGATAAAAGTTTTTCCAGAGAAACGACAGCTTTAAAACAGAATTAAATTTACAATGTGTGCCGAAATGATAGATCCACCCGTAAAATCGGAAATTATGTTGATAGAAAAGGATTTATATATATATATATATATTATGCACAAAGAACTATTTTATAAACTAAATTGTTTCATTCAATGCAAAATAATACATGAAGAGTATAATGGGAATAATAAGTTAAACAAAATTTACATGAAACAGCTGTTCCAAAAAGATAGGTCCATTGAGCCAAACATCAAATAAATGTTGAATTAATAAGAAAATTTTGTACTTTTTTTCTGAATAAGCTCATAAATCCTATTCGCATTATTCCTACAAGTTTTTGCATACAATTTGCCTCGATTATTGACCATTCGGTGAAAATAGCCTTTTCCATACTGTTGTACTGCATTCCGCCTGCATACACCGCTCATACGAGTATACACCACATGTTTTCTACTGGATTCAGGTCGGGACTGCAAGGTGACCAATCGATAACATGTATACCATTATCCAGAAAGTATTCGAAAGTAGACTTTGCAGTGTGCACAGGAGCATTATCTTGTTGGAACATGAAGAATGGGCCCCTAATGTACTCTGATTGTGGAAGAAAATATTGTTCAAGCAACTGTTGATAGTCTGCAGCATTTTAACGATTGTCTACAAATGCTATATCAGTTTTTTCAGCACCTCCGAATCTGGCCCTTGCCATAACGGAACCACCACCATCTTGCCTTTTCGAGAATATCTTTCTATCGTCACACAGATCGTGCCAGTAATACTGCCAGCCATCTGGACCATCCAAGTTGAATTTCT
Organism: Uloborus diversus; assembly: GCF_026930045.1. Lineage (NCBI taxonomy): Eukaryota > Metazoa > Arthropoda > Arachnida > Araneae > Uloboridae > Uloborus > Uloborus diversus. The sequence continues at coordinate 109,840,158 of NC_072731.1, forward strand.
TTTCACCACTGAATATCACACGATGCTAATCTTGTTTCCAGGCCATCACTTCTTTTGCAAAATTCAATTGCTTTTCTTTGTGCTTTTTAGTCAATTTTGGAGACGCTTTCCTCTTCGCGTACATTAAATTGGCGAACTACTTTACTACTCTATGGACTGTAGATTTTAAAACTGGAGGATTTGTTGCTTGCTTAAAGTGAAAAAGCTTATATTTCTTGATTTTAAGTCCTTTACGTTAGTCCTGCTTTGTTGGAGTGTCACTTTTGATGGGCTGCCAGATAATTTTTTACTGTCATAAGCATTTCTAAGTCGCAAAAAAATGTTCACAACATTATGCGACCTATTTTAAAGATTACCTATTTCTCTATTGGATTTTCCACTGTTTAAATGCTTCAATTTTCCCTTGCTCAACCAACGAAAGACTGCAATGACGACCCATTTCGTTTGCTTGCACCGTGATGCTTAAATCTGTTTGAATACCTCCACAGAAGCCAGCATAATCTTGCAGTAAGACTAAGCAACGAGATTTATGCAAAATTTTTTTAAATAAACGTGGTTAGAGCAAAATTCCTGAAGGTGGACTTATCTGTTTGAAACGGTCTTGTAATGAAAATTTGAATAAAATAAAAAGGAATTATTTATTTTTGCGAAATTTCTTTATCACTAGTTGTAACAATTACTGGTTAATTATCTGTACCAAAAAGTGATTCTTATTCTCAATTCGTTTCTGCTGAAAATTATGCACAAAAAGCGTTTCTTCAAATATCTCAAAAATTCTCTGCAGATACTGCGCATTAACTTCCCACAGCAGAATTGACCCTTTCCAAAGTAAAATTTTGAAGAGACGGGCCGGATAAAAGTATATTATTGTATTTTAGTGTATTTAAGTAGATTTTACTTTAGGACTTAAAATGTTAATTACAATGTTATTGGTGTACTATATTTTAAGTATTTTTATTATGGTTTTTCAAAGTATTAACTATGAGTATTTTCTTTAGTTTCTATGAAAAGTTAGCTTGTATACTTAAAGCAATATAAATTTTTAAAAAAAACTTCTAATTGAGAAATTTTAATTAGCAGATTAATGTTAAATACAAATAAGATATGTTGTAAAATAAAAATAAAAGAAGCCTGTCGAAAGGGGGGAAAATATACTACTAACTCTGACAAATATGATACTGAAAAAAATAATTATTAAAAGATAGAAAATTGTGGCACCAGAAGCATTTCATCGATTTAAGTCTAGCACAGTTATTGCAGCGTTCAAACTCCTCCGAAAAGCAAAATTCCAAAGGTGTTTCAAATGGAGGTAGCCGAGTTGGCAATGATCCAGACTTGTACCAGGCAAATTGTATCATGTCCGAGTATTCTGCCGTGTGCAGGTAAAGGGCAGTAACTGCAAATTTTTCATTTTTCATTTTTTCGCATTTTTGTCATCTATTGTACGTAATCTTTACTGTACAAGCTCGCTTATTTGGTTTCCACCGAAAAAAAGATACGAAAAAGACGTCTAATTCCCACATTTCCCTATTATTAGTATTGAAACCAAAACGCGTTTCTTCAACTATCTCGAAAACTCATTTCTGCAGATACTGCCGTTTACCTGCACACGGCAGTATTGTGGTGCACTTATCTGGAAATGAATAAGTGATTGTAGTTTCACTGAATGAAAACGCGTAAAAGTTATTCTAGTATTTTTAAAAATAAATAAATAAATAAAAATAACATGCAATATGTTGTGCATTCACGTTATAGCCACTTTTACGGTAGTGACAGATTTTGTCCGGAAGACAGGGGTTGTTATAACGAACGTCGACTGTATTGATAGCTTTTAAGAATAAAATATTTCCCTCTATTCATGAAGTAATTTCCGATATCTATACTTTTGAAGTGCATATTGTTAACACTTACTATCCGTTGTTTTCACATTAGATTTTTTTTCATTTTAAATTAAAAATTAAATATTTTCCTCACAGTGATCATCAGACAATAAAACTTCATGTCTTGATTATCACTTTAAAAAAATAAGAAGTGATACCATAATCCTTGACCATTTTATTTCAGCATCAAAAACTATGCATTTTATTATCTATATTCTGTATGAGCTCAAATTACCCTGCTTTTTGTACTTATTCTTATTAATTCTCCCAGGTTATTAAGAAATACTTACAACATATTTCATTAATAGTTTACTTAACACACTTAAAATACAGTAATATTCTGAAATGTGCTATTATCACCAATGAAATTCTAAAATTTACGTTTAATTTCGTTGTAAAGTTATCGTTCCTCTGAATAAAGCTTCCTATTTTCTATTTCATAGGCTTGATGGCGATTCTTTAATTTAACACACACAAGTACAGTATTAAAACAAATCATCTTTCACACGCTTTGCAGATGACCCAAAATGGAAATGAGATGCCTTGCAAGATGCAGACGATGAAATATTGCGGTATTTAAATTTATTGCCAAGTCTTTAAATTTGGCTACTTTTTTTGAGATTTCGGCAGACTTTAAGACCCCATATCCCGAAAGCAAGGGGACGAGGATGACCCATGACATTTCATGGGTGAAAAAAATGTCTAAATATGCTCTTCCGAATGCTATCATTTTGAACTTTTTGCATTATAGCTTAAGTCGTGTGGTCCCTGGTTAGAATGAACTTTGATTATGTGTCTGGATGGTTTCACTCTTATACCCCGTTTGCACTGGCGGAATTAAGCCGCTTAGTTTTCAGCTAACCTACTGCGCATTCACTTAGCGCATCTCAAAGCCGCTTCAGTTGAGCGACACGCATATCGACCGATCCCAAGCGGTAATTCTGTAATCCACGCTATGGCTTGGTTTTTTCTATGCTCGATAGATGGCGCCACTACTTTTTCATGAATTTTTTTTTTTTTGCTTTCTTTTCAAAAATGTATTACTATCAAAACGAAAATTTAACTTACAGAGTAAAAGAAATCACTGATGAAAATGCTGCAAATGTAAGTTTTAAAATTTTTTTTCTTAATTTAATTGCGGATAATCCCGGAAAAAAAATGTTATTAAAGGGACAGAACAGCCGATTTAAATTATTGGAATTTAAGAAAAAATGTGACAATTCATGTGCCTAAAGGTTTAACGTTGTAATTAATAATTTAATCAACGGTCTAATTGATACAACTATATCAATTAGATAACATTATATGCAGTATTCGGAGGGGGGGAGTACATATATATAGTGTGAAATGTAAGTCAGAACAGCTCTTTTACAAAAGTACTCCAATAGGCTTTCTAGTTTTTTATTTATTTATTTATTTATTTATTTTTGAAAAACACAAAGACACACATATATAATATATGCCAATGATTTTTTTTTTGGTGGGGGGGGGGGGGGGTGTGTGATCGCTTCCTTTTTTGGGGGGGGGACACATTCACCCTTAGTTTTATTTACCCATGTTTTGTAGCATTTTTTAAAATTTATTTTCTGTTTAGTTTGTTCTTTAACTTTTGTTGTTTTTTCCACCAGTACTTACGTGTTCTTTACTAAATTGCTATGTTGGGCCTTTTTTGGTTAAAGATTTTTTAGATTGTATTTGTGTTTCAATAAAAATTGAATTAATTTCTCTTTTGAATGGCTTATACAGATTTAACTTAAATATGCTTGTTAATTTTATACACAGAACTGGTTACATCAACCGATTCCGATCCGCCAATATCAACTAATTCCGATCCGCCGGTCGAAATGCGATCCGAAAACTGCTGGAAACGACAGTCCGTTTTGGAAAATTATAGGCAATTTTTTACTTGAACTTTTTGATCGCCAGAAAAAAAGTCTTTGTTCAGTAGAAATATTTTTCTAAATAATCGGGACTGAACCCCATTCGGATAATTAGAACCAGAAAATGTTCTATTGAAAAAAAATAATTGAGTGTATGTGATGTTACTTAGTTGTAAAATATTTTATTGAAAATGAAATAATAAAGTAAAATTGCAAAATTAAGGAATAATTATTTGAAAATGGGACTGATATTACACCAAAAAAATTATAATTTAAAAATGAATAAATAGAAAAATGAAATAAAAATGAATTATAAAAAAAAAATAGTAAACAAATTTTCAGAACTTATAAAAATTCTCCCCGAAACTCAAAAAATCCCCCCTGGAATCTGAAGTAACGGGGGACATTCCCCTTCTAGAAATTGAACCTTATTTCAAACCCTGTTATATATACATTTAATTGAAAGTAACTTGCCTTTGTATTGTGATTGTCAATTTAGCAGTGCATCCCGTATGCTTTGAAGGACCATCCCCAGAAACTATTCTGTCTGTCATGCACACAGCGATAGCTGATTTTGTATTTATTAAATCTCCCTGATTTCGGATATGTTGTTGCAACACGCCAAGTACTTTTTGTATCTTCACTGTGTTGCTGTAACCAGTTCCGTGTATAAAATTAACAAGCATATTTAAGTTAAATCTGTATAAGCCAATCAAAAGAGAAGTTAATTCAATTTTTATTAAAACACAAATACAATCTAAAAAATCTTTAACCAAAAAAGGCCCAACATAGCAATTAAGTTAAGAACATGTAAGTACTGGTGGAAAAAACAACAAAACTTAAAGAACAAACTAAACAGAAAATTAATTTTAAAAAATGCTACAAAACATGGGTAAATAAAACTAAGGGTGAATGTGTCCCCCCCCCCAAAAGGAAGCGAACACCCCCCCCCCACCACCAAAAAAAATCATTGGCATACATGTAAATATATATGTGTGTCTTTGTGTTTTTCAAAAAAAAATAATAATAATAATAATAATAAATAAAAAACTAGAAAGCCCATTGGAGTACTTTTGTAAAAGAGCTGTTCTGACTTACATTTCACACTATATACATGTACTCCCCCCCCCCCCCGAATACTGCATATAATGTTATCTAATTGATATAGTTGTATCAATTAGACCGTTGATTAAATTATTAATTACAACGTTAAACCTTTAGGCACATGAATTTTCACTTTTTTTTCAATTCCAATAATTTAAATCGGCTGTTCTGTCCCTTTAAGAATATCTTTTTTTTTTCGGGAATATCCGCAATTAAATTAAGAAAAAAAATTTTAAAACTTACATTTGCAGCATTTTCATCAGTGATTTCTTTTACTCTGTAAGTTAAATTTTCGTTTTGATCGTTTGTACTATTAATATTTGAATAAGTAAAGCCGGATGATAAGCTATCCATGGTTAAAACTTCAAAAAACACAAGACATTTTTAAAAATAAAGCAAAAAAAATCATGAAAAAGTAGTGGCGCCATCTATTGAGCATGGATGAAATCAAGCCATAGCGTGGATTACAGAATTACCGCTTGGGAACGGTCAATATGCAGTGCAAACGACTTTTAAAGTAAATGCGCTTAACTCGTAAGTGCATTGATGGGTTGAGCGCGCTTAGCTCGCAGTGCAAACGGGGTATTAGGGCAGGCTTACATTCACCAAAATCTGGAACTTACGAGCCCAGAATGAGACGACTCTTCCGCTTCCACAATGTAGGGAACAATTAATGGGGTTGTTTCCTTCAGTCAAAAGTACTACTTCCAGTCACTGAAGTTGATAGAATGAGCAGAAATAATCACATGGATACAGAAAATACTTGCATTTTCCCAACAGTTATTTTTTAATTATTTTTTTCAAATGTCCGATTTTTCAAACAAGGCGTGGTCTTTATGACGTCACATGCGCATTCCACTGACGTGCTGAATGTTTACGCTTGCTGTCTATCGCGTTTCCAGGTTATGATAATCCAGAAGCGAATTAAATATTGCGCTTTAAGCTTGCTATCAACCACATCGTTGCCACTATATATGAGTAATATTCGCTCTGAGATAATGGCAAGGATGAATGGCAATTCATCATTTGTGATGTCATGCGCAGAAGCGTAAAAATAAAATTGACTCTGCGCGCCGATTTAAATATATTTTTCTAAATAGTAAACTTTGTAAATTGTAAACTATTTTTAAAATGGTCAAATCCTATGTTTTTAAGCGTGCTCTTTCGGAAAACGATACTTTTGAAATTTCGGAAGCGACTCTATTCCAGTGTATACCGGTCTCAAAGGGGGGGGGGAGTACCCTTTGAGCCAGCTTTTTCATTTTTCTTTGCAAACGCGTCCTTAGAGTACGTAAGATGAGAAAAAAGAAATTTCCCATGAAAATAACGTTATTACAGAGAAGATTTGGTAACAATATTGCAGATATGATGTTAGGAGCAACTTTGAGGTATAAGATTTGAACTTTAGGATAGAAGTGCATAAAAATAAGAGCATTGGGATCATTTTTGCACGTTGACGATCAATTTTACGAACTCCTTCTGACAACAACAAAAGTTCGCAAAAATCGAGATGTATCAATATCTATATGCGCTACTTATGGTACGCATATTTCCACGGCAAGTCCCGTCAATACAAATAGATGTTTCTTATTTGGTGCCAAATAAAAAAGCGCACAGACATCCAGAAATTCTGATCGTAAAGATCAAGGTCTGCTTTCTATTTTAAAACTTTTTTTTTATTTATAAGAAAAAGGAATGAAGGAGGAAGATGAAATTACAATTTAAATAAAATCATCATCTTCTATCCTGAAATTTCCTGTCCTGGTGCTGTAACCGACTTTAAGTCGAGCCCGTAAAAGAGGGTTTTGCCATTTCCAGTTCGTCAAAAAGAACAAAAAATTACATTGTTTAAATAAAAGGTTTTTCGTGACAACAACCAGTAAAATCGTAACTGTTCGTTCATTAGAGGTTCGTTAAATCGAGCAACAATTGTTCTTGCTCTCCAAAGTGTGGGTTGGCTAATTGGTTGGTTTCTATTCTATTCAGAGTCACAACTGACTACAACTGTATTTATGTCGAGGACTGCATACTAAGTGCCTTGCCTCCATTATTTTATATACCGATAGATGGCAGCACCATCACCGGATCGAACAGTTTATGAGAATTTAGAACTAGTCCAGGAGCTAATAACTACCTGGTGCTAGCACCCCCAGAGGTATCGTTTCACTTGGAGGACATTGAGACCACGAGCATATTTAACGTCGCCCAGTCCCCTTTAATGACGACGGTGGGTCTTCGACCATCGAGGTTCGAACCCAGGACCCTCCGGCCCCGAATCCGACACTCTACCGATCGGGCTACCACGGTCCTAATTGGTTGGTTTGTTAGTTACACAAAACTAAACTTGACTAAAAAGAATACAAAAATGTTTTCTTCTTAGTGATCACGGAGGCGCGAATGTCTGTGCTCACACGGTTCATTTAGTGGGGAGTACTCTCTCGGATCCTTACCTCTCCTTGGCGGCTGGGCTTAACGGAATGGCTGGGCCCCTCCACGGGTCAGCAATTCAAGTACGAAAATTTCTCTCGTCTTTAACTGTAGTTTTCAACATAATTTATTTTTATGCTGAATATTGAATTGATTATGCTAAATACTATTTTGTTGATGTTTTAGGAAGTTGCGTTATGGCTTGGTAAACTTCAAAAAGAACTAGGAAATGAGGCTACAGATGAACAACTGGAGGAGTTTATATGGAAGACACTAAAATCGGCACAGGTATTTATTTGCTCGTCTGAATTTTAGCTAACTGTCGAAATGAAATAACATTCTAAAACTGGAGAGTGGCCTTGAAAAGCAATTTGAAAAGTTGAAAATGAAGTAAAAACGAAACAATAAAGTTGCAATTAAAGTAAGGGTAAATTACACAGAGTTACATTTTCAAATAATAAGGATGAATTGGGCGGAATGGGACGGTGAGAGGAATGAGATTGCACTTATAATGAAATAAAATACGAAAAATTATTTCTGCCATCTCAACTTGGTGTAGCAGACTAGAATCTAATAAAGAGTCTAAAGCTGCTACATCTACTGGACAAGCTCTAGACAACTTTTCGCGTTGTATTTCATCATTTTAAATGCAGCTAGCAATTATTTCTGACTCTCTCTCTAACAATAAAATGCAGGGGGATTTAGAAAGATAGACACTATTGTCTATTTCCATGCCAAAGTACATCAAATGGTCGAATTAAAAAAAAAAAAAACTTCATTTAAAATGTTTCTTCATTTTTTTAATAGTAAATATAGATTGAATTTCACATTATTTATGCAAAAACTGCTTTTTTTGTTTTGCATCTGGCAACAAACTAGCATACAAAAGACATTTGTAAACACGTGTTGCTGCACGCAAAGTTGATAATTTTCATAAGGATCTTTTTAACATACATGATAAGTTGATGATCTATTAGCATTTTTTAAAAGTGGTTTTGCCGTACTTTAAGAATGCATGCCAATTTTTTACAATAATAACTTCAACATGTCAAATTTTGTATTTTTGAATGAGCCTAATACATGTAGTTTGAGTCACACAAAACATAGAAAATTTAGTTTTATTGAATAATGCCTATACTTTCAGCTCTAATATTTTTATTTTCTTTCTTTTACTTAATGTCAATACTTTTTCACAATTCATTTGATATAATTTTGAATACTGTTAGAAATATAAATATAAATATGTGTGTAGTGTTAATCACAGTTTGGTTTTTGTTTTGCGAGTTTTTACACTTTTATGACAAAATTTGTCATTAAAATTATAAAATTTACACAAACTACTAATTTAAATGTATTTGCTATAGATACTATGGCTGAAACTCCATCTCAGCGTAAAGCAGAGCGAAGAAAAAGGCTTAAGGAATCCGAGAAATACTTAGATTTTAATTAATTAAAATCTAATTAATCTTAATTAAATCTTAATTAATTATTTTAATTTTTATTAATAGGAGGAAAGTTTCAATGGCAATTTTCTGCCATTAGCCATGGCAAGGGTGCAATCGATGACTTGGGTGGTACTCTGAAGCGGCGAGGGAAGGAGGTTAAGTTATCTAGGAAAATTAATCCCCATTCTGCTAAAAAGTTCACGCAAATGGCTGCAAAGATTTGTCTGAATATTCACTCCATATCATTCCACAGGAGTTGATAACATCCAAAATGTCTTTTTATGATAAGCTGTGAACACCAAATGGGATTGAAATCAAGCCGATTCCTGAAACAAGGAGGATGCATTGTTTTGAGAAAGCATCCCCATACAAGCTAAAAATTTTGTTAATCTCAGAGAAGATGAATAAAAATATATTCAAGTTCACAAATGGGAGCTTTGAAGAACCAGAAGGCGTCGAAAACATACACACATGAAGAATCTTCAAATTTTAATGTTGGGGACCGAATTTTTGTTTATTTTTCTAGCAATAGATTAGTAAAGTATTTTTTTGGTCAAGTTATTGGCAACAGAAGCTTAGGTGTCGTGACCGTTAAATTTTTAAGATTTTATAAGGACTCCAAACGTTTCTCTTAGCTTAAAGTTGATGACATATCTGACGTAGATATAACTTTTTCTGATAGTGCTACAAAGAAACTTGCTGAGACGTGCATGCATTACATATTTCAAAATTTTTGCCTTAATAATTATGTCATGGGTTAGTTTAAATCTTGTAATTCTGCTTTAAAACACGTTCTTTGAGATTTATGTTGTTTAAAATATGCCCATGTTGAAAAATAAATGTGTAGGATTTGTTTTGTGTTTCGAAATTGGAAACTGTAGTGTGAGTTACAATCTAGATGTAAAGAGAGTCACATATGGAAAAGCCCCCTAATATTTTTAAATAGATTATATTAATAAATATTGCATATTTTTCTTGATTTTGAACCTTCTGGATGCATAAATAGAACAAGTTTTATTTTTTATTTTGCTGAAGAGGAAGATATCCAAAGATATAAACATCACCTAAATATCACTTCCTGTTGCATGTAGTGTGAGTCACATTTGTATTTTAACACTTCCAACTGTCATGTAAAGCTTTAAGTGAATAATAATGTGTTGGGTAGTTTGTTTCAATGCTAATTAGTAATGCTGAGGAAAAAAATAGGAGATATTACTTCAATAAGTTTGAGATAAAGAGAGATTTGTGTCTTGAAATTCTCAATTTGTAGTGTGAGTCACGCATGGAATTAACCTATTTCAAATTTCTGTATCTTCAGCACTAATCATTGTACTTGAATTCTGTAAATTACATGTGATTATGCATCCATGGAAGTTTACAGATGTTCAATAGACCCTCTTCTGGCTACCCCATTAACATCTAGAAGGTAGCCCAATTCATCCCACACTTGATGACGAATGTGTCTTGTGTCGCTGAGTTCACCACCACTGTGATACGGCTTCGTAGGTCATTCAAGTATGTAGGAAGAGGTGGTACCTACCTAAACAGCGTCTTTCACAAACAACCACAAGAAAAAATCGCAGGGTGTGTGAGATCAAGGGACCTAACTGAAGTTCCAAGTGCAAGCCGTGTCGCTTGTAACTGATGGAGTTAGTAGTTCAATAACTGATGCGGCAGCAAAGTACTCTAGTGGTGGTGTTCAAAACAGCATTCTCATTCAAATATATTTGACAGATTTCAAGTACAGCGTATAATGAAAGAAATGTGGCAATTTTGAATTGGATTCATCTGTTTGAATCCAACAGATTCTCTTTTGTTTGAACTCTGCATATTAATTTGTTCAGAAATTTTTGCAACGGTCTCACTTGCTCAATATTAATATTTTCATTTCTTCAAAATTGTTAATCGTTTTTGAAAATTTACTTCCCTCTAAAGTAAAGTAAAGTATACGATACTTTTAAAACAAACAGATTGATGTGGTGGACTTAATTAACACTTAAAACAAAAAACTACGAGAACTCTTTAGTAGGTGAATAGTTGGTCGATAATTCTAGTTATGAACTAACTCGTATCTACCATTTTAGGAACAATACAAGTATATTTCGTTGCATAGGTTTCTGTGGGGGGAGGGGATGGTCCAAATTGCAAATACGTTTGTAAAATTTAACATTGCATAACAAATTGCGTAACGTAAGCATACAAAAATTCTATGCTAAAGGAGTCCAGGTATTTATTTACGGTTGTCAATTAAAACATTCGTGGTAGATGTACGTGTTTGAAAGGTGCACACTGTAAGTTATCACCTAATTTTTGTTTTAGAACAGACACAAGTATACTATGAGTATACAAGTAGTTGTTTAAGGGTTTTCCTTTTTTTATTTGCATCATTGCCAATATACAGTATTTAAATTTACTACTAGTTAAAATAAAAAGTTAATTCGTGAGAACGCATATATTTGGTTTGAATATATGCATGTTGAAATTTGATATATGCATGTTACAGTTATGATATTGAATTGGTATGTATAAGTGTAAGTCAAAAATTACTTACACTTTTCGTTCTACAACTTTATTAAACTGCAATAGGTATACAACAGATACATTATTTTTCGGTATAAGTCTCCACCTTTAGCAATGCACTTAATCCAGCGAGTCACAGACTTTCGTATGCCTTCCTGGTAGAAGGTTTTCGGTTGGTCATGAAGCCACTTTCACACCGTCTTTTGCAGCCTCTTTTTTCCATGTCTGAGCCAAATCGACGACCTCTGAAAGCTTCCTCGAGCTGGCGAGATCTGGGCTATAGGGAGAGTGTTCCATTGTCTCAAAGCCAACCTGTTAACTGTTACCATGATGTGGTGCGCCGTGTGCAGCCGGGCTTTGTCTTGACACAACAAAACTTTCTTTGAGAGTAGACCGCAGCTTTTATTTCCAATCGCTGGCTTCAGCTTATTGGTCAACAAAAATTTGACCACTCCCCGTTGCTCCACTTTGGTGGAATCAGATAGCGGCGCTGACATGCTTATGCTGCTGTAGCTAAACGACAACTGACGCGATCGTAATTGAATTCCGCACACGTGACCACACACACGCCGCGCAACTCAACACATGCGCATTTGGCCGCCTCCTATTTTAGTTTAATAAGGTTGTAGAACGAAAAGTGTAGGTAATTTTTGACTTATACTCCCCGTAGTTTGGATACTATTCTGATCTTGAGACCCTGCATCAGTGAAAACCACTAAAATTACATGCCTTTGACATTGAACCTGCACCAATGATATTGCACGTGACAAAACACCAAGGGGGTTATACCTGTCTGGGCAACATTCGATGCTTCTTGACAATGGTGGTTACTGACGTTAATATTATTTTAAATCATTAGGAGCAAGTTATTGCTGTATCTTGAAAGAAGTTTTCTTCTCATCTTATCGCTCTAAAACCCTGCTGTAATTTCTTTTTAGGTTATACCAGGCTACGGTCACGCCGTCTTAAGAAAAACGGATCCTCGTTATGAAGAGCAGAGAAAATACGCCTTGAAACATTTTCCCGACGATCCTCTCGTCAAACTTACTTCCAGGCTTTACAAACTGGTTCCGCCCATTCTTATGAAACTCGGAAAAGTCAAAAACCCTTATCCCAATACTGATGCATTTAGTGATGTTCTCTTACAGGTAAATACAGTTCTTAAATGTTGAATTGTCAACAGTTGACACTAACAAGACACAAGCTATTATACAGCTTGAGGATTTTGTATTTTCCAGGGAGGAGGTTTTATTTCATTTGAAAAAGATTAAAGCAACTAAAGCTCCGGGACCAGATAATATTTATCCAAAAATTTTAGTTGAATGTGCAGAGGAATTAGTGGATGTTATTTTGAATATTTTCAATGCTTCTTATAACTCGGGGACGGTGCCAGAGGACTGGAAGCTGGCTAACATAATGCCACTCTTCAAGAAGGGGTCTAAAGGTATTGCTGGGAATTATAGACCTGTAAGTTTGACTTCGGTGATTTGTAAGATTTTCGAAACTTTGATCAAAATTAAGATCATGATGTTCTTAGAGACTAATAGTCTGTTGACTAGTTTGCAGTATGGTTTCAGGAAAGGTAAATCCTGTACTACTAATTTATTGCACTTCTACGACAAGGTTACCTCAGCTTTAGATAACAAAAAATGTGTGGATGTTGTTTATATTGATTTTCAAAAAGCTTTTGACAAGGTACCGCATGTTGCTCTTCTCAGCAAGTTAGCTGACATTGGAATAGGAGGAAAAACTTTACTTTGGGTTAGAAATTGGCTTACTGGTAGGAAGCAAAGAGTAGTTGTGAGAGGAAATCATTCTAATTGGAGTGATGTTTTAAGTGGGGTTCCTCAGGGATCAGTTTTAGGGCCTCTTTTGTTTATTATATTTATGAATGACATCAATGATAATATTTCTGGAAGCATGAATTGTTTTGCTGACGATGTAAAAGTTATGGGGATTGTCGAAAATGAAGAACAAGTAAAACAGCTGCAAGAGGATTTAGATCATATTACTAAGTGGGCAGATAAATGGGGTATGGCAGTTAATGTAGGGAAATGTCAAGTGCTACACTTAGGTCATGGAAATAAGCGTATGAGATATCGTTTACAGGGTTCAGTCATAAATCAGGCAGAAAATGTTATGGATCTGGGTGTCTTTATAAATCAGGACTTCAAGTTTAGTCAACAGTGCAGTATTGCTAGTAACAAAGCCAACAAAATGCTTGGGTTCATCAATAGATCTATTTCAAACAAATCTAAGAAAGTTCTTCTGCCTTTATATAGGAGTTTAGTAAGACCTCATTTGGAGTATGCTGTTCAGTTTTGGTCGCCTTATCTGAAGAAAGATATTTTTGTATTGGAAAGGGTTCAAAGAAGGGTAACTAAATTAGTAAGGGGACTCTCAGATTTAGATTATGATACCAGACTTAATAGGCTTAACATGTATAGCCTGGAGCAAAGGAGAGTCAGAGGGGACATGATTCAGTTATTTAAATTTATCAAAATGAAAGATGTAAATGGATTAAATTTTTGCGGGGAAAGCAGGACAAGGGGTCATTGTTTTAAGCTATTTAAATCTCAGGCTAACTTGGAAATCAGGAAAAACTACTACTTTAGCAGGGTCGTGGGTACTTGGAATAGCTTACCGGAAGAGGTGGTAATGAGCAAGGGAGTGGATAGCTTTAAGAGGGCCATTGATCTTCATTGGGGACTAATTAATTGACTAGGACCAGCCTAGCTGGGCCCAGTGCCTGTTGCTGGTCGTCACATTTGTATTTGTATTTGTATTTGTATTTGAATTCTCCTTAAGGAAAACTTCTGTAGTTGTTTTTTTAAACTTTTTCTCTCAGTGGTAATGGCTTCTCAGGTTTTTGCCTTCAGTTTTATTATGGTTATCTCAGACTGATGAGCCTGAAACAAAGGCTAAACTACAATCTCTAGATGCAGTGTAGCAAGCTGTTACGCATTTCCTTGCAATACTGTTTTTGTTAGTGCAAAAGTCGCTTTCTCCTTGAACCACTTCGAAGTTTTTTATAGTTTCACGATTTCTCTTGGAAAACCTAACATTTTTATTCTTAACAAACCCAATTGAGTGATCTTAGACCCCACACTCCTTTTATCAAAAACATGTGATAATTGATTTACAGGCATTGAAAAGGACGCTTTGAATCCGTTTCGAGACCAGAGCTTTCAAATCTGACTAACTCCTGAAAATGCCTGCAGCAGCTCCTTAACAGAAATTCATTCATTCATCGAGATTTTTTCGATCACATTTTGTTCACTTTCTCCTTTCTTTTCTAGCACTACGGCTTGACCGAGGCTCTGTTCTACACCCTAATCTTGAGCATGGGTCGTTCCCTGGGCGTGATGGCTTCCCTGGTCTGGGACCGTGGGTTAGAACTTCCTTTGGAGCGGCCGAAGTCCTTAACCACCGATGGCCTAATGAAACTTGTCGGAGCCATCTAAAGACTTCAAGCACGTCACAGCTGGAACGCAATCATAATATTTTTCTGAGAGAGTGTCCATAAAAAATACCTGTTCGTGTATATAGGGGAATCTGGGTCAAAGTGAAATGGTGAAACATTTTAACTGTTTTCAGCACCACCTATCTGGTGATATTTTAACTATCTGATAACATATGTAGGCTACTCCAGTCAGGAAAACGAAAATCAAAGCATATGATGATACAAGAAATTTTGAAAAATTGATACTCATGTTACATTTTTTTTTTTTGCTGTAAGTCAAAAATTATTTTTGTTTTTATAAAAGTAGGAAGTTTTAAACATTAACATTTTAAATATTAACTAAGACATACTAATATTTAGTGCAGTGTTTGTTTAATTAATACTAAGCTTATTTCTATTTTTAATATTTTGTCAAATTAGTCAGATCTATACGCGATACAAAGTGAAATAATTCATTTTGTTTATTTGTTCAATTATCAATTAAATGACTTATGTATTCAGTTATAAATTAATTCATTTTGCATTCCTTCAATTAAAAATTCACTTATTTATTCAATTATTCTCTTGTTTTCTTATTAATGGGGTGGTTTCCTTCAGTAAAAAGTACTACTTTTAGTCATTGAAATGGATAGAATGAGCAAAAAAAATTACATGGATCCAGAAAATACTTTCATTTTCCCAACAGTTTTTTTAATTAATTTTTTTAAATGTCCGATTTTTCAAACAAGGTGTGCTCTTTATGACGTCACAAATGATGCAATTTGGTGCATCTTTCTACTACGTTTTCACGTTATGATAATCAAGCAGCGAAATAAAATTGCGCTCTACACTTGCTATCAACCATATCGTTGCCAATACACGTGAGTAAAGATGTGAATTAAATATTTTGTTCTGTGAATGGAAACACTGAATGGCATTTCATCATTTGTGATGTCATGCGATAGAAGTGTAAACAATGAAAGCGCAATGATTTAAGTATTTTTTTTTTAAATATTAAACTTAAATGAATTATTAAAAATATTGTCAGATCCTATGTTTTTATGTATGCTCTTTCAGAAAAAATACTTTTAAAATTTTGGAAACGACCCCATTTATCATTTCAGCCACTCATTTCTTAATTCTTATATATTAATCAATTAATTTACTTTTTATTCGATTATTGTTTCACAATTCATTCATTTATTCATTCATTACTTAAGTTACAAATTCATTTTATTAAACATATTCTTAATAATCATATAGAAAATATTGACCCAGAAAAATACTTCATTTTTCACTTTGCCACAGGAAACTAGTATGTTGTGGCCATCACGAAACTTTCTTCTATATTTTTCTTTTTTCTGATCCCTCCCCATGCTTGACGAGGAAGCAATATTCCCAACAAAAACAAAATTACACATGCAAAAACTTGACCCAATGTCTGAATTATTGCAAAAGCAAAGGAAAGAGTGAAAATTGAAAGTTATTTTAAAAGCCTTGCTTGAATGAATTACAAATATTTTATTTGTTAACAAACATAAGATGGCAACAGTTAAAAATTTTAAATCATTGAGATAATATTTCCTATCATTTCCATACAATTAAAATCACGAGAAATACGCAGACGACAATCTATTACGATTTATCTTTCTTATTGTTGCATTAATAAAAATATTTTTATTCGCAAAAAAAAAAAAAAAAAATCAACCTTTTTAGCTGTTGACACAAAAATAAAATCAGTTCTTATACCCACTAAGGGCTACTTGCCGATAAATTTTTCTTTCATTCCGTTCATTATTTCTTGAGATACAGCAGTCACAATTGACGACAAAAAACGTTCTATAGCTCAACCCCCGTTTGAGTTATTGACACCAAAATTGAATCAGCACCTGTTCCTGTTAATACCAACATATGGACCAAATTTTGTTTGATTCCGCTAGTTACTTCCTGAGGAATAGCAAGCACGCGTAACTCGAAAAACGTCCCATTGCTCCACCCCCCTTGGAGGAATTCGCGCCAAAAACTAATGGGCACAAGTTCACATAGGGGCACTTATGTGTACTAAATTTCGTTCGATTTCATGCGGAAGTTTTTGTTATAGAGCGGCCACAAAGAACTGGTCACACACAGACGTGACACACATACATACACACATACACATACATACATACACACACACACACACACATACATACACACACACACACAGACAGACAGACATTTTTCAAAAATGGTCGAAATGGACTCAGCACACCTCAAAACGTTCGAATCCGTCAAAATTCGAAATTCGAAAATTTGCACGAATCCAATACTTTCTTCTATATATTAGATATAGAAGAAAGTAAACTAGTATGTTGTGGCCATCACGAAACTTTCTTCTATATTTTTCTTTTTTTTTTTCTGATCCCTCCCCATGCTTGACGAGGAAGCAATATTCCCAACAAAAACAAAATGACACATGCAAAAACTTGACGACTATCCCAATGTCTGAATTATTGCAAAAGCAAAGCAAAGAGAGAAAATTGAAAGTTATTTTAAAAGCCTTGCTTGAATGAATTACAAATATTTTATTTGTTAACAAACATAAGATGGCAACAGTTAAAAATTTTAAATCATTGAGATAATATTTCCTACCATTTCCATACAATTAAAATCACGAGAAATACGCAGACGACAATCTATTACGATTTATCTTTCTTATTGTTGCATTAATAAAAATATTTTTATTCGCAAAAAAAAAAAAAAAAAAAAAAAACACCTCTTGGAGCGATTGGCGTCAAAATAGAACCAAAGCCTGTTTACATATGGATTCACATATATTCCAAATTTCAACCAGAACGTAGTATTACTTCTTGAGATAGGGCACTCAAAATGGAAAAAAAGAACGGGTGATTGCGCTACCCCCTTTTTAGCTGTTGACACAAAAATAAAATCAGTTCTTATACCCACTAAGGGCTACTTGCCGATAAATTTTTCTTTCATTCCGTTCATTATTTCTTGAGATACAGCAGTCACAATTGACGACAAAAAACGTTCTATAGCTCAACCCCCGTTTGAGTTATTGACACCAAAATTGAATCAGCACCTGTTACTGTTAATACCAACATATGGACCAAATTTTGTTTGATTCCGCCAGTAACTTCCTGAGGAATAGCAAGCACGCGTAACTCGAAAAACGTCTCATTGCTCCACCCCCCTTGGAGGAATTCGCGCCAAAAACTAATGGGCACAAGTTCACATAGGGGCACATATGTGTACTAAATTTCGTTCGATTTCATGCGGTAGTTTTTGTTGTAGAGCGGCCACAAAAAACTGGTCACACACAGACGTGACACACATACATACACACACACATACATACATACACACACACACAGACAGACAGACAGACATTTTCCAAAAATGGTCGAAATGGACTCAGCACACCTCAAAACGTTCGAATCCGTCAAAATTCGAAATTCGAAAATTTGCACGAATCCAATACTTTCTTCTATATATTAGATATAGAAGAAAGTAAAAAGAGGAGCAAAATTTCTACCTTTTTTGAATGTACATATTTTTTGCAAAAATTAAAATTAAAGCTTCAATTTAAGTTTTATTATAATATACATTGTGTTATTTCTTTAAGTACTGTAATTTTCAAAATAAATTTCTAATTTGTTAATTTTGAAAAAGTAAGTTATCCTAACAATGTCGCTTTGCCCCCACATTGTTTGCCCCTTATATACATGCATCTATACAGTCAAACCTCGTTATGAGAGTCAACTGTCGCAACATCCCGGATATCATGTCAGTTTTCAAAAGTAACCTAACTTATGACATGTAATAAACTTAATGTTAAGTGTCTTCGGATTTCAGTGCAGTGTGTCTTGTGAAACTCCAGTTACCCTTACACTTATGGCTATTCAGGGTGGATCGAACTTTTCTTTACAGCTGATAAGACTGTAGCTAAGACCACAGCTACTCGTTAGTAGTTGAATGGTCAACGCAAGCTTCTCAAACGTGAGAAAGAGATGATATTAAGCAACTTGGTTTGACAAGGAACACACAACCTAAAAGTAAAAAATAATTAGAAAGTAATCTTTGTTTAAAACTGGTTCCTAACTTTTTGAACCTATCGTTCCCCTATAGAGCTTGACTGACACCTATGCCCTCCCCCTTCCCTATCTGCATAGAAAAGACCATCAGTTGGCGCTTAATAAACATCGATATTATGAAAGGATTTATTCTAATTTGAAACGTAATGCACACGTACAATAATTGCACAATCACTCTTGAACAGAAAATAAATAAACAAAAGTACTTTTTTTTTACATTTTTGTCCTCTTTATTTCCCAAAACGAATTTTTGGAGGGAAATGTTTAACCAAGATCATTGACATGCTTTTAAAAAACAGAACCTTTTTTAGGAAACTATTTTTGTATGAATTGAGATTAGCGGAAATTAACTCACCGACTCTTTAAAATTAAAAAACTTTTTAACAAAAAAATTGAACCGCCGAAAAAACTGAAAAGCAAAAAATAATAAACCATTTTAATTAAACCTTAATAACTAAGTTCTTAAACTGATGTAAGTATACCTAAGTATATATTTTTGTAATAATTTAGAGTTTTTAATTAACCTTAATAACTCAGTTCTTAAATTAATGTAAGTATACCAAAGTAGTTTTGAGTCGGTGCCAAACAAGCAAATTAATTATTTTTGTAAAGCGTGAGGCGCAGCGGTGGCGTATGGCGACACGCTCCTTTGCCGGAAAATGCCGAGCGTTCACGAAGTTAAACCCGAACGTCGTCGAGTGGTCTCGAAGAAGCACGTGTCGAGTATTTGGCTGCTACTGAGCTTTTGCCTCATATACAACAGTCAAAAGGTTTATATCATTGTTCATCATACTGAAGAAGGATTTCTCATCTTGTTAAAAGCTCAAATAAATGGTTTTGTGGGTCATAGTATTATTCAGCGTAAGTATGGCATAACAACTATAGCCGTTAATTGCATACATGATCCTGAAGATTTTTCTCACTGGTTGTTTGTCTCTCTCGTGCGAGGTCCCAAAGGTTTCAAAGCTCCAACGAGAGGTACTTTTCGCTGTATACGATCTACTAGTATTCATGATTTAATGATGGCGTGTGGAGGGAGCATTTTTTGAAACATTTATGTTTATCGCCGGACATTTCACATTACATTGCTAATTTTATTTGGTTATTTCTTTAAATTTAGGTAACTTAGGGATCTTTGTTTATTTATTGTTTGGCACCGACTCAAAACTACTTAGGTATACTTACATTAATTTAAGAACTGAGTTATTAAGGTTAATTAAAAACTCTAAATTATTACAAAAATATATACTTAGGTATACTTACATCAGTTTAAGAACTTAGTTATTAAGGTTTAATTAAAATGGTTTATTATTTTTTGCTTTTCAGTTTTTTCGGCGGTTCAATTTTTTTGTTAAAAAGTTTTTATTTTATAATTTTTTGTGGCTATAAGCTACTAATGTGGCTACAATCTGTATGCTTATATTTTTGATTACTTTTAAAATAGCCACCTACCTTACTTTAGCTATTAACACACACACACACACACATATATATATATATATATATATATATATATTATATATATATATATATATATATATATAATCGTATTTTAACAATTATCTGTTGTGTTACATAAATAATTTTAAAAATGCAGGCTTTATATACTAACATGGGTAGGCCTACAAAAAATGCTGCTCGGATGAGGAAAAGATGTTTAGAAGAATCTATTAATGAGAAAGAAAAAAGGTTGGAAGCAAACAGAAAGAGAATTACATTAACACGTTCACAGGAGAGTTTAGGTCAGCGCGAGGAAAGACTGTCGAGAATGAGAAGCTACAATAACGATAGTTTATTGCAAGAAGGTGATAAGCAGCGCGCTCGTCGTTTAGATATAAGAGAGCGACTTTCAAATGAGAGTGAAGAGCAACACGCTCATCGTTTAGATCTGATAAGAGAGCGACTTTCAAATGAGAGTGAAGAGCAACGCGCTCATCGTTTAGATCTGATAAGAGAGCGAGTTTCAAATGAAATTGAGGACGTCGTGTCTATACAATCCGTTCCATAGATGAGTCTCGTGAAATTGCTACCTATGGAAAGAAACCTCCAGATAATGCTGTCCCGAAAGATGTGAACAATTGTGGTGGACTTTTATCAGAGGTAAAACTTGCTGCCGAATCTCGTGTGATGTTGAGACGTAACATATCAGTATCTGACGGCCTCGTAAATGGTGCAGTGGGTATTTTAAAAAAAATAAAATGGCCATCAATACGTACGGATCAACTAGAGGAAGGAGAATTACCGGACTGCATATTAGTTAAGTTTGACGATGAAAGCATAGGAAGCAGACTAAAAGATAGCGATGGTTGTGTCGCCATACCTCCAGTGGTTGCAACTTTTCAAGGAACGAAAGGTTATGGTGACATTGAGCACAGGATGTTGCCAATAATTCTATGCTGGGCCGTCACGGTACACAAATTGCAAGGTACGACTCTTGATAAAGCTGTAATAGACCTCGGAAAGAAAGTGTTTGCTAAAGGACAGGCATATGTGGCACTGAGTAGAGTAAAAACACTTGAGGGTATTGCTTTATCTGATCTAGAGCCAAATAAGTTACTACACAAACCTCACGATGAACGAGCTTTAGCAGAAATGCAGAGACTGAGAGCTCTAAATCAAGAGACTGACAAATCTAAAGCTCATTCATCGTGAGTTGTTGTTGCTTTTTTTTTTTTTTTGTAATACACAACTCAGTAATAAAAAATCTGTGAGCGAACAATAAATCACTCCTAATATCTCACCTTTAGATAAGGAATTTTTCCAAATTTACATGGGACCAAATTCTAGGTATACTCTTTCCAATAAAAAAACAACTATCGAAATCAGACTATTCTGTAAAAGTTATGCGTCGTCTTACACGAAAAAAAGTAAAAAACCTTTGAGTGAACAATAACTCACCCCTGTTTTCCATCCTTTAGGATAGGAAATTTTTTTCCAAATTTATATGGGAACAACTTCTGGGAAAATTCTTTCCAATGAAAAAAGAACTATCAAAATCGGACGAACCTGTGAAAAGTAATGCCTGGTCATACATGAAAAAAAAAACTTATATATACGGGTCGACTTGAGAACCTCCTCCGTTAATTCGTCGGTTAAAAAACTAATCCTAATTAAAAATACCAGAGATTGAGAGGTCTACACTGCCGTGGGCAGGTCAAAAGCAGTAACTGCATTTTTTTTTTCATTTTTTTTTTTTTTTTTTTTTTTTTTTTTTTTTTTTTTTGCATTTTGTCATCTATTGTACGTTAGCTTTGTTGTACAAACTAACTTATTTGGTTTCCGCTGAAAAAAAATATATAACTCCAACATTTTCTTATTGTTAATACTACTGAATCCGACACACATTTCTTCAAATATCTCGAAAACTCATTTCTGCAGATACTGCCGCTTACCTGCCCTTGGCAGTACACACAAGAGACATACAGGTCTGAAGCTCATTCATTGTGAGCTTTTTTTTTTTTTTTTTTGTAATGCCCAACTCAGAATCAAAAAATCTTGGAGTGAACAACTAATCACCCCCTTTCCCCCCCCCCTTAGGGTAGGAATTTTTCCCTCAAACTTATAGGGGAATTACTTCAGCTATACCCTTTCTAATAAAAAAAGAATATCCAAAATCGGACTATTCTGTAAAAAGTTATGTGTGGTCATACATTAAAAAAAATATATATATACGTGTCGACTTGAGAACCTCCTCCGTTTTTTCGTCGGTTAAAAATAGTATGTCACCATCACTAAACTTCGCCATATTTTTTCATACAAATCCTGAATATAAAAAATGCTTGACGACTGGCACTGAAAACTAACCCTAATCACAAGTACCAGAGATTGAGATGTCTACACTGCCGTGTGCAGGTAAAGGGCTATAACTGCAATTTGATCTTTTTTTTTTTTTTTTTTTTTTTTTTTTTTTGTTTTGGCATTTTGTCATCATTGTTTGTACGTTAGCTTTGTTGTACAAAACTAACTTATTTGGTTTCCGCTAAAAGAAATATAATTCCAACATTTCCCAGTTGATAGTACTGAATCCAGCGCACAATTCTTCAAATATTTCGAAAACTCATTTCTGCAGATACTGTCGTTTACCTGCTCAAGACAGTACACACGAGAGACATACAAGTCTGCATCTCATTCATCGTGAGTTTTTTTTTTTTTTTTTTGTTATACCCAATTCAGCATCAAAAAATCTTAGAGTGAACTACTAATCGCCCCCCTTTCCCCACCCTTACTTAGGGTAGGATTTTTTCCCTCAAATTTATATAGGAACAACTTCAGGCTATACCCTTTCCAATAAAAAAAAGAATATTCTAAATCGGACTATTCTGTAAAAAGTTAT